>NC_066581.1:508287126-508587126 GCF_024323335.1 Lathyrus oleraceus
CCCCTTCTCTTGCCCTAGTTGCAATCGAGACCCTTCTTCTGCCTGTGTCTTTGTTTGGTGTTGTTGTGTGCTTGGAAGCTGATGTAAGTCCATCGAGTGGCATTCGGGTTCCAGTGTGCGTGTGTTTTGGTTCGGATGCTGATGTAAGCCCAGTGATTGGCGTTCAGGCTCCACGTTTGCCTTTTTGAGTGCATTTTGGTTCGGATGCTGATGTAAGCCCAGTGATTGGCATTCAGGCTCCATGTTTGCCCTCGCCTGTGTTTGTTTGTGTGCGTGTTAGCCGAGCTACGAATGCTCTGATTCTCCTTCGTCCAAAGGAGATACGTATGCATAGGATGCGACATCCTAGCGAGCATGTTTTCCCCCAGTCCGAACTACTTAGACTCTGATGTCTATGCTTGATAGACTAAGTAGGCCCAGGATGCGATATCCTGCCGAGTCAGTTTCAGTCTGTTTCCTTGCGTTTCTTTCAGCCAGTTGTGTGTGTTTGAGCAGTGTTTTAGCAACCATTTTCCTTCCTATTGTGCGTGGATCCCGTCGAGTACGACGGATGCGTAGGGGTGCTAATACCTTCCCTTCGCATAACCGACTCCCGATCCCATTCTCTTTGGTCGCGAGACCATGCTTTTTCCAGGTTTACTCTGAGCGTTTCCTTTCCCTCTTTTGGGATAAATAACGCACGGTGGCGGCTCTGTTGTTCTTGTTTTCCCGCCGGTTTTTCGCGTAATGCGACACCTCTTTCCAGGGATTGCTTCCTGATGTAAATGCCTATTCAGAGGCCATTCAATCAATAAAATCATGTTATTCAGTATATCTCTGTTTTCATTTTCATTTTACTGTTTTGTTTGCAAAAATGACGTCCGAATTTTTGATAAACATTGCATCATGACACATAAGGGCTTTACAGGTACATGCCTAATAAACATCTAAAATTGCTGTAAATTTTAAGTGCTTTGGATCGTCTATTCAGAACAGATACCCTCGGGGCATTTCCTTAAAATCCCCTGCAGATGATCGTGAATATCTTCCCCAGTGAAGTCACCAACAGACAAATTCGGTGTCTTATCCCTGCAGAGCTGATCAGAGCGTTGGATTCTTCAATCCCCAGCAGTTTCTCACCACCGTACTTCCCCAAGCGGTTGTTTCAGAACGTACACTCCCTAGTAGAGTTGACAGTGCCAGACTATATATCCCCAGCGGAGTTGACAGTGTCAGACTGTATCTTCCCAGCAGAAGTGGCTGCTCCTTAGAGTTCGATGCCAGATCGATAATCCCAATGCCAGATCCATGGTTTCTTTCCTTGAAGCAGAACCTCGGTACCGTATCAGTGTTTGCTCCCCCTGCTGAGTCATCTCTCGCAAATCTTGGTTGCCAGAACCATTGTAGCTTTCCTCAGCAGCAGGCTTCCAATGCCATTCTTTCCCCGATCAGAGTCTCGGTATGGCTGGAACACCGCATGGCTGGTCATCTCCCCGCAGAGTTCATTGCGATGTGTATCTCCAACAGCCTTGCCAGGATCCAGAAGATGGTGATCATTTCCCCAACAGATCCCCTTGCTTCAGCTTGGCATTCTACCCAGCATTTCGCATCCCTGCATGTAGAATCATATTGCATTGCATCTTTCCTGATCGCGTAGCATTTCCATTTTCATGGAGCATTACGCCATTGAAAAATTCAAACATACGCATGTAAGCATAAAACATTCTCGGTATCCCAAGTGATAAGCTAGAAGTTGTTTCCAGTACTCAGACTAAAGACTGTTCATGACTCACCTTGGTTATCCCCAGCAAGTGTCATTGGCCCATGCGCCGCCTCTATTATCATTCCCTATTTCTGCCAATGCTGACAGGCATGAAGTTTTCCGGTATCCAGATCGAAGTGGCATTCAGGCCAATTTTCCGATATTCAGATCGAAGAAGTTTCCGACGTTTAGGTCGATGCAACTTGTGGCATTCAAGCCAGTGTTCCGATATTCAGATCGAAGTGGCATTCAGGCCAGTTTTCCCGATATTCAGATCGAAGTGGCATTCAGGCCAAGTCTTTCCGATATTCAGATCGAAGAAGTTTCCGACGTTCAGGTCGATGCGACTTGTGGCATTCAGGCCAGTTTTCCGGTATCCAGACCGAAGTGGCATTCAGGCCAGTGTTCCGATGTTCAGATCGAAGAAGTTTCCGACGTTCAGGTCGATGCGACTTGTGGCATTCAGGCCAGTGTTCCGATATTCAGATCGAAGTGGCATTCAGGCCAGTGTTCCGATATTCAGATCGAAGTGGCATTCAGGCCAGTTTTCCCGATATTCAGATCGAAGTGGCATTCAGGCCAAGTCTTTCCGATGTTCAGATCGAAGAAGTTTCCGACGTTCAGGTCGATGCAACTTGTGGCATTCAGGCCAATTCTCCGATGTTCAGATCGAAATCCTTTCCAGTATTCAGACTGATGAGCGGCATTCAGGTCATGGTTATTTCTGTGTTACCATTTATTTTGGTATCCAGTTTAACATTCAGACCACCTCTTTGCCGATTCTGACAGGCATTGTCACTCTACTCCATATCAGTGCAAATTTTTGGGCTTTTATTGTATTCAATCCCTTGATACCTCGAAAGCACGAAAGCCGCTGCTATCTTCTTTCCAGGTCTCCAGTTGATTGAATAGGGGCAGCTGTAATACCCCAAAATTTACCCTTCATTTTTCCTGAAAAAAAAAACGAAAAAAAAAAGAAAAGAAAAAAAGAAAAAGAAAAAAATAATAATAATTAATTAATTAATTAATTAGTTAATTAATTAATTAATTAATTAATTAAATAAGTAAAATAAATAAATAAATAAATAAAAGAAGACTTGGACCTCTCTCATTTGAACCCACAAAGCCATGAAATTCAGTCTATAAATACCAAGGCTTCATTTGAGAAAAGAAGACAGAGAAAAGAGGGAGAAAAAGGAAGAGAAGCAAAACACTCTGAGGTTTCCTTGTAACAAAACCCTGAGGAAAAAGATAGTGAGAGAAGAACTAACAGAGTTCAGAGCAGCCTCCAAACCCTGAAGAACTCACGGGTGCAACTCAATCTTAATCAATCTCTCCAATCAGGTTTGCCATATATCCATCATCTTTATGCCTTTAATTTGAATGCTCTAAATGTATGAGGTATTATGGGTGAATTTGATACCCTTTTGAGGCATGTGTTTGACAAGAGGTTTAGACCTCCTACCCTTGATTGCTTTTTGTGAGCTTTTTGTGAATTTTGATGGAATTATTCATGTGGTTACATTTTGATTTAGGGGCAACTTTTGGTTACCCTATTTTGTTTCTCCAACCTGTCTTTGTGCTGCCATGGCATTGTTTTCCCTGGATTTCACCTTGTTTGTCTAACCTTTCTGTTGAGTTTTCGTGAGGGCTCACATGGCTTTTGCAGAGACACTCGCGTGGTTTCCCACTTTATTTGTGGGATACCCCCTGGAGTTTTATTCTGATTATTCGTGTTGACTGATTTTCTTTGATGGTCTAGCTGGAGAGAGTTCAGGGTTTCTTGCTCCTTTAACTGCTGTAGCTTCGGATCTTTATCCGTGTGGTAATTTTTTTCCCTTTCTCGTACTTTATCGCTTTCTTAGCTGGAAGACCTCGATAGGAGGCAATGTTTGAGCCCCTTGGTGGCATTTTACTTTGAGATACATGTTTTGTGTTTTGTATTCATATCCCCACAGGTAGCGCGGTTCCTTCGTCAAGGACTGCCTGTTTGCCCTCGAGCATCCCAAACCCTAAAACCCAAAGCAACACGTTTACTCCTTCTACTACAGGCGAGTAAGTCTCCAAAGGTCGAGCATCCGGTAGATTGCGTAGTAACGTTGTTCGTCCAAAACCCAATCCATAACCCCGTAGTTAGCCGAACTACGGCTTGCTCTGATTCTCATTCCAGATGAGATACGTAGGCATAAGACGCGATGTCTTAGCGAGCACACATCCCCCAACCCATAGGTCAGCCGAGCTACGAAGACTCTGATTCTCATATTCAGATGAGATACGTATGCAGTGGATGCGACATCCGCGCGAGTCATTTCTCTTAACCCTTTTTTTGGTAAACAACACAAGATAAACTCACACCCTTTAGACAAAAACCACAAAAGTGGATCCCGTAGAGTACTATGGATGCGTAGGGGTGCTAATACCTTCCCTTTGCATAACCGACTCCCGAACCCAAGATTTGGTTTCGAGACCCCGTCTTGTCCTTTCTTTTTTCAGGTTTACTTCGAGCGTTTCCTTTCCCTCCTTTGGGATGAATAACGCATGGTGGCGACTCTTCTGTCCTTTTCTTTCGCCGGTTGTTTTTTTCGCACTGTATTTTTTCAGGTTGCGACACATAGTACCATGGCTTATCATCTTTCACTTCTTCTACTGCAAATATATGAGCTGGTCTATCCAAGCGCATCACCATGATATTGGGAACTTCATTCCAAAGTCTTACCACAATCATTGAAGCAAGTGTAGCAAGCGCATCTACCATCCGATTCTCATCTCGAGGAATATGATGGAAGTCAACCTCAGTAAAGAATGTTGAAATCCTCCTCGCATAATCCCTATATGGAATGAGGCCAGGCTGATTCGTTTCCCATTCACCCTTAATCTGATTAACAACGAGGGCCGAATCACCATAAACATCAAGATGCTTGTGTAGCACCTCAAATTTGCACCTACCATTGTACATACTATCTCATATTAGGTCATAGCATATCATGATCCATTGCATAACATTTGCATTGTCCTCAGTTGCCTCAAGAGCAAGCAAGCAAGAATTAGGTCAAACTGATCAGGAGATCAGTCAACCAATCAAGCAAGGGTGTTTCTCAAGGAATCAAAGCCCTAGGGTTTGTTCATCAAGCTCACATGACTAGAGGGCCCATTTGAAGTGTTTAAGTCAAGGGTTGGATGTTCAGAGGTTAGCATTTCATGCACAGACAGTCAAAAAACCTAAAAAGTCGAGGACAGTCAACAGTCAGTCAAAGTAGTGGATGGTGGCCATTCTTGCAGAATTTGGGCACCATGATCAATAATCAAAAGTTCATATGTCGTGGGACATCATTTGAAATCAAGTCCTCAAAGAATTAGGGTTTGGAATTCATCAGAAGTGGTTCAGTCACCCAAAACCCTAGAAAAGTCAAACTTGGTCAACTGTGGATTTAATCAGTGATTTGATGGAAATGGTTTGAGAGAGCTTATTCATGTCCTAATAGGCCTCATATATCATGGCAATCAACATCATTGAAGAATTTGAAGCCAATCAGAAAATTTCCCAAAATAGAAAGTGGACCTGTAATTTCAACTGCCAAAAATGGAAACTTCTTGATCCTCAGCTTGCATCATGATACAAGCTTCAAATGAACTTTTGCCCAACATGAAAGTTGAAGGTCTTGTTCTCCCATTTTCAAAAAGTCCAAGAAATCTCAAATCCCATGTGCGGTTGTCAAGATATGATCAATTCAATTTCAGAAATTTGTGAACTTCAAAGGGCCATATCTCTCAAACCATAAGGCCAAATTTGGTGGGGTTTTTTCCTACAAACCACATTTTTCCTCCTCTTTCCAAAAATATAAATTTCATTCATCAAAACCTTGCCAATCAAAATGGCATTTTTGGACCTATTTCATTAAAAATCAAGTTTGACTCAAGTTTGACTTTTTGATTTAAACATTTTTTACACAATTGGCCAATTGGGACTTGTTCTATATGTCATTTGCAAGGTGTTCCAAGCCCAAATTCAAGTTGCTTCTTGTCATACCACCTCCATTTGCCTTTGGTGTAAAATTGGCAAATATGACATTTTGGTTCTTTTAAGCAACACAAACTTAATGCTTCATTGAACCAACTTAAAACAGATGGATTAAAGGACATTTGCAGCCTGCTTTTAAAGCCCATTTTCGTGTACAACCACACCTCCACTTCCACTTGACCAAAATTAGCAAAAGTGCAAATGATCCATTTTGAATTAAGCAAGCTTAGGCTTTGGATTAGCAAGGATAAACAGACCAATATAAAGTCATTTTCTGCACTTTCTAACCCTAGTCAGCAGCCTTTGCAGATCAAAAACATTCATTCTCTCCTCTCTTGCATTTTTGGCATATTGGCAATTTCTGCACAAAACTCTAAAAGACCACGAGCTAGCTTGTTGCATCACCATCCAAACACCATTGTGAGTTGGTTTCAACCTTCAAACCCCATCTGTAACCATCATTTTCGTGGCTGTTTGGTCAAGGTATCATCAATGGAAGAAGTTATGCAGAGTTAATTTATTTGGTTTCAAGCCAAGATTGCTTCACCAATCATCATTTGGAAGCATAAAGGACCCCTGTTTCAACCATTGGAGTTCAAGCAATCACAAATCAGCTCATTTCTGCAGATTTGGTAAGTATTTCGAATCTTGCATTTTTTGAAATGATGCTATGCCATGTATAGTGCTTGCCTTGCTGAGTATGGTGGACCTTGAATCGTGTCAAATGATTAAGAGATGTGTGAGAAATCTGAAATTACATTTTCATGTTCAAACTTGTTTCCTTCGATTTCTCTTGTGTGAGTTCGTTTTAATGTTTTGAGTGCTGGATATGTGATGCTCATTGTTGGTAGATGCTATTGCCATGCTCGATTTTACTTTCTGGAAATTTCGTTCATGATGGATTGTTGATGATGAATACCCTGTTTGAATCCTACATGTCTGCCCAGATTTTCTTCATGAATCATGTTTGGATTTACTGTTTGTTTGCTATTGCTTTTGTTACATGAACATTAATGCCATGCTGTTACCATACTATTGGGATGTTGATTGATGATGTTGCATGAAAACGAGATGCATGCTGTTTCCAAACCCTAGGCTGCTTGAAGTTCAAACTTTGCCCAGAATCATGAGCCACGATTGGCTGTTGTTGTTGTTTTCCCAGCATGCTACTGTTCCATTGAGGGATAGCCAATGGGAATATTTCGCTGCCTTTGCCTATGCACGGTCGTTTCATTTAAGTTGGCCATCAATTACCATTTTGCCACGCGGTCAACTTATGTTGACTTGTCATGCCTTGCTTTTGTTCATGTTTCATCCAAATGTTCATCAATCTTCCATAATTCATATTTAATTCATTTTAACTCCAAAAATTGTGGGATTTTTTGCATCAAACTCATGAAAGTGTCTAGTTTTTTATAATTATTTTTACAGATTTTTCTGATCATTGGATTTTAATTGGCTCTAGGGTTTATGTTATGTGACCAAAAATGATACTTATTGCCAATCTTTTTGTGAAATACTCATGTTGCATCCTTTGGTCTTGAAATTTTTTGTGGAGAAACTAGACTCATTTACCTTTGTTTCCATATAAAGTTTGTGCATTTATCATATGTGGATTGAGAGCTTTGATTTTTTGAAGTTAGGGTTTGCATTTGGTGTCACACTAATGATATGCATTTTCTTGATTTTCAATGGCATGCTTCCTTACATCCAAATGACCCCAAATTTTTCATGATCCCTCCCTTACATGTCTAGTTCATGTGTGAATTTTCTTGGAATTAATTGTGCTGTTTTCCATTTATGTGAGAATTTTCTTCCCTGCCTAGTCAAATGTTGACTTTTTGTGCTACACATTGCCATATCATTTGGGAAATTCTCATACCATATTGTTTGATCATGAAATTTCATATGTAATAACTAGACATCTTGAGCTTTGCATTGGTGTTAATCTCATTCATTTCTCATCTGTTTTCAATTTGATATGATTTTTTGAAGTTGACCCATGTTTGTTGACCTTCATTGTGCATGCTTGAATTTGGTTTGACTTCTTGATTTTAATTGACTGCCTTCCTCTCATCCAAATGCCATGAAATTTGACATTCTTACCATGCTAGATGTTAGGTTTGAGTGTGATTTATTTGATGATTTTTGAAAATGTTTGGGTTGACTTTTGATGCAAGTCATTCTGTTGACTTCTTTGAGCTTTCATTTGCCATGCCTTGCCTTCTTTTGCTTATGAGTTGATGATGATGCATGATATGATTGTGAATCCAATTGAGATAGCTTCTTAAATGTTTGACCTTGACTTTGGTTGACTTTTCTTTGCTGTTTTGACTTTTTCTTTCATCCTTGACCCTAGGCTAGTCCTAGTGGTCTTTTGTACTTACAATTGAGTTAATGTTTCAGGTTAAGCACCAATGCCTCAAAGATCATTCAAACTTGTTTGAACTTGATTGTTTATCATATGCTAACCTTTGTTTTGTAGGTTTGACTCATGTGTTTGAGTCTTGTGCCTTGCACAGTTGACCATCTGTGTTGACTGTTTACCAATTCCTTTTGATTTAAACTTTTGAACTGTTTGCTGATTGTTTTGACTTTTTCAGGTACTTTAGTTGCTCAAGTTCTCTGAACTTGCTTTGCTTTGCTTTTAGCAACTTGCTTGAGGTATAATCTCTTTTACTTCATGTAGTCTGGAGACCCGGTCTGTTATTTGACCGGGCAAACTGTCTGAAGCCCTCCTTAAGAGGCAATGCTTGTGTATGTTTAATTTGTCCTTGTACAGGGTCAAAGACCTCCTAAGTGAAGAGGCAATTGGCAAAACCAAGGGATAAGCAACCTATCCCCTGCTATTCAGTGTGTCTTCTGTTTTGCTCACACCATTGTGTTGATGCATTACAGATAAAAACCCAAGATCTTGTGCAATTGCACAGTTGAGTCAGTATCTAATGTGTAGAAGGGTTCCCACTTTCTGGACCCACACATTCTTGTCAAATGCTCTCCCAGGCCAGGGATAGAAGCAATGAGGCACACCCCTCATCTCCTTTCATCTGCTTCACCTTAGCCCCTCAATGGCAAGGTTAAGAGCACACTTCACCCCATTCCAGAGGTTTGTTTGTTGAGGTTGATATGACCCCTCGACTAAAACCTAACCCTTGTGTGAGCCTCTTGTGTGCATATAGTGTGTGCTACCTGTGCTTGTATGTTTGTTTGACTTGCTTCCTGTGCAAGTTAGGTTTAGTTTAGACTACTCCTTGTTTGCTTTCGCCCTCGTTGCGATCCTTTCTCTCGCCCTCGTTGCGATCGAGCCTTTTCCTTTCTCTTGCCCTAGTTGCAATCGAGATCCTTTGTCCCTACCTGCCGAACTACGGCAACTCTGATTCTCATGTTCAGATGAGATACGTAGGCACGAGACGCGATGTCTTGCCGAGTTTGACTAACCACTAACACTAATTCTTTTCTCTCGCCCGCGTTGCGATTGAGACCTCCCCTTTCTCTTGCCCTAGTTGCAATCGAGACCCTTGCTTCCTGTGCAAGTTTGGTGTGTGTGTGGCTTGCTTCCTGTGCAAGTCATGTCCAGGATAGGTTGGCCCTCGTGCCATTTAGCTAGAAACCTTAACTTAGGGTTGATTTTGCATGACAACATCTAGGCTCGAGTCGTAGTCTCCCTAGAGTTGTGTCTCCCTCTGTTATTTGGTTAGGCTAGTCCTTTTTCCCTGCGTAGGGGAACTACATCGCCCTGATCTTCATACCAGATGAAGTATGTAGGCAGGAGATTGAGCTGATCTCTCCGGGCGCCCTTTTTCTTTTTTGTGTGTGTTGTTTGACAGTTGCTAGGCTCGAGTGCCTGACTCCTTAGCAATTTGTTGTCTGTTTGTTTGAGTGTGTGCTTGACAGTTATAGGCTCGAGTCCCCGACTCCCTATTAACTTGCTATGTCGTTGTGTGCTTGGAAGCTGATGTAAGCCCATCGAGTGGCATTTGGGTTCCAGTGTGGTTTTGTTCGGTTCGGATGCTGATGTAAGTCCAGCGATTGGCATTCAGGCTCCACGTTTGCCTGTGTTTGTGTTTGTTTGTGTGCGTGTCAGCCGAGCTACGAATGCTCTGATTCTTCTCTCGTCCGAGAAGATACGTATGCATAGGATACGATATCCTAGCGAGCATGTGTCGTTTCCCCAGTCCGAACTACTTCGACTCTGATGTCTATGCCTGATAGACTAAGTAGGCCCAGGATACGATATCCTGCCGAGTCAGTTTCAGTCAGTTTCTTTTGTCTCTTTCAGCCAGTGTGTGTGAGTTTGAGCAGTGTTTAGCAACCAATTTTCCTTCCTTTTGTGCGTGGATCCCGTAGAGTACTACGGATGCGTAGGGTGCCTAACACCTTCCCTTCGCATAACCGACTCCCGAACCCATCCTCTTTGGTCGCGAGACCATGTTCTTTCCTAGGTTTACTTCGAGCGTTTCCTTTCCCTCTTTTGGGATAAATAACGCACGGTGGCGGCTCTGTTGTTTTTTTCTTTTCCCGCCGGTTTTTCGCGTGATGCGACAGCTGGCGACTCTGCTGGGGATATAGAGAAGTTGACCTATGCTGGTCCATCTTCCCTGAGCGAGTCTCTCCTAGCGCTCTCTAGGTTAGGGCTTTGGTTGCTTTGTGCTGCTTTATTTATTGCATTCATTTGTATATATTTGCATTTACTGTTTGCATTTATTGTTTGCATTAATGTTTGCATTCATTCATATTCATCTGTTCATCTGGCTGTGTTTCTCTGTTTGAGGGGTGGGAGTCACTTGAGGTAAAAGGTCCAATACCCAGACCATGAGTGAAATCTAGGATACCTAGGAATAGAGTGATTCATGGGAAGCGGGTGGTATGGCGCCACTTAGCGGAACATTGATATCACGAGCAGTTCAGACCCTGGTGGGGTATCGTCGTTACATACTTCGGGTGTGTATATGATGGTATTCTGCGAAAGGTTATTTATGCTGCGTTTCTCTCTCAGCCTTTACCCTGGCCTAGACTACACCCGTGAGTGGGGGGGATTGATCATTTTAACAGGTACAGTTGGTGACTCTTGGTACTGATGGTGACTACGAGTTATATTTCTGGACGCCGGAGGTTTGACCCTGGTATTGATCGGAGGATTCCGTTTATTTCGGATCCTTGGGCTGAATTTGAGGGTACTCGCTCAGATGGTGACTCAGTTCTCCAGACTTGGGTTCAGATGCCAGCTCCTCAGATGACTTTGGGGTTTCAGATGGTTCCTCAGATGCCAGTTCCTGCCAGTCTTGGCGCCATCATTTGCATCATAGCATGTTTATTTTCCAAAAAAATAGTAATGCATGAAAAAGTTAACTCACATACGCATATCCTTTTCAGGATCATTCATGATAAAATAGCATTCGCATCATATGCATATCATACACATATCATCCTTGCATTACAGACATGTTTGGGGACAAGACCTCTCACTCCGGTTCCTTTGTCAGACAAGATTGTTGATCACCGTCCGCACCGCAACCAGACTCAATCGTCAGAAGAAGTATGGATCAAGTTCAGACTGAGCTAGCCGAGATGAGGGCAAACATGGCCCAACTCATGACAATGATGCAAGGAGTTGTTCAGGGGCAAGAGGAGCTGCGTGCCTTAGCCCAGAGACTGGAAGCCATGATTCCACCAGTCCACCGTGCTCCACCAGTGGATGTACCCGTTCATGAGAATGATGCTGTCACTATTCTCGTCGATGATTATGCCGTGGGTGATGAATTGAAGGGGATCAGAATCAGTGAACAGCCTCTTGCTGCAGAGACTGCTGATGTCAGAGCAACCTATGCTCCGTTTTGCCATCCTGGCTCTTCAAATTCTTCCGGTTTTGAGAGGCCATCCTCTGGGGCACCCAAAAGGGGAGAGAGTGAAACAAATGATGTGCACCGTCGGAGGAGTGCAAACAGAGGACAAAATCGTCAGGCTACTGCTGTGACTATTCCAGTAACTCAACCTCAACAGCAACAGAGAAGACCAGCTCAGCAGCATCAGTGTCAGCAACATCGTCCTCAGCAGCAGGCTTCTCAGCCTCACAATGGTAATCAAGCTGGTACAAGTAGTGAGAGGAAGAAGATCACTTTTGATCCAATCCCCATGTCCTACGCCGAACTGTATCCCACTCTGATAGAGCGGAACTTGATCACACCCAGAGACCCGCCGCCCATACCTGTCAACCCTCGGTGGTGGTATAGGCCTGAACAGCATTGTGTGTATCACTCGGGTGCTCCTGGTCATGATGTGGATAGCTGCTTTCAGCTGAAGATGAAGGTTCAAGACCTTGTGAGGTCAGGTATTCTGATCTTGGAGGATTTAGGTCCCTGTGTTAATCAAGCTTGAAGATAACAAGTCCTGGGCTGGCGCCGACTTTTTCTTCAGAAGGGTTGTTCAGAAAAGCAGAAGTTGCTAATGCAAGAAATACTGACAGTTGTCATCCCCGGTGGGATCTATCACAATTGGGTCACTGTGGGCTTTCCTACAGTCTGTTCATAAGTCTTTGTAATAATCACTTTGTTTAAAAACCCTTCTCCCATGCCAAAAGGAGAAGTGATGACATTGTTGGCAACATTTTGTGCAATGATATTTTCATTCAAATAAATTCATGTTAAAACATTTGCTTTTCCATTTGTTTTCCCTTTTCGCTTTTTGCATGAAATTGGTGATCACAAAAAACCTTAAAAACAAGAATAAAAGCAATCTTTTCATCTGCATAACGATTGTCTTGTTTGATTTTCAAAGAGCTTTTCATATCAAAATCTTTATGCAGGTTGTTTCTTAAACCCATTGAACATAGTGATCAGACGTCATCTCCCAATTTTGAATTCCCTGTATTCGAAGCGGAAGAAGATGATGTTGAAGGGATTCCTGACGAGATTTCCCGACTTCTTGAGCAAGAAAAGAAGATCACTCAGCTGCATATCGAGAATCAGCAGAACAGCCAACTGGGGCATCAAAAAAAAAAGAGAAAAGAAAAAAAAAGCAAAGAAAGAGAGGGTGCAAAATCAAAAAAAAGAAATCAAAAGCAAAGTCAAAAGCAAAAACAAAAGAAAAAAAAACAAAAGAGAAATAGCACCCTCAAAGTCCCAAGTTGGCTGATGCTGAATTCGATCGAAAAGAAGAGATCAACTGCCATGTGTCATGGTCAGTCATATCAGCAGAGAGTGAAAAAGCATTCAACAAGAAGGTCAAGCCTCGTGGGTTCCGAGGGACCTTGTGCTCAAGAAAGTCTTGTCTTTCGTGCCCAATTCCAGGGGCAAGTGGACTCCAAGCTAAGAACGTCCATATGTTGTCAAGAGAGCCTTTTCAGGCAGTGTTCTGACACTTACTACAATGGGTGAAGAAGTTCACTCGTCCTGTGAATTCCGATGCAGTCAAGAAATACTTCGCCTAAAAGAAAAGGAAAAAAGCAAAAAGCTCGCTAAGTCGAACACCCAAAGGGCGACTTAGGCAAAAAGGAGCGTCTCGGTGGATTGAAAACCCGAAAGGGCGATCCAGGCAAAAGTTAGAGACATTGAAAAAAAAGAGAATTTGCATCCCGCTAGATTGAACACCTCACACTGGGGCAATCTAGGCAAAAATTAGGGATTTGGCAAGTAACTGCATCTTGACAAGACTGTGCTGTACATCTGTCATCCGTCAGGGATTCTCGATCCGTCGTCGACTGAAGCTTTGAATACATCGAAAATTCGGAATGGTAGAGGAAAGGTCATTATGTTCAATGTAGCCCTCTCCAATATACATCACCGATTTCAAACTTGTACAGATCTATGGAGTCTCGCCCTTTGCAGACTACCATTCCATCACATCAACTTGAGCTTTTATCCAATTATTTGCACTCTTATTTGTTTTCAACTCAACAAATGTTTTGCACGATTTAACTGATAAAGTATCATTGTTTTCAAAATAAACAAAAATTTTCACAAAATTGTTCTTAAACAAAGTGAACCGTCACAATGATGGAAGGATACTTAGGAGACCCGCAGTGCTCTCCCGAGGGTGGTATGATTACCAACAGGTAAGACAATTGATCGTATCTCGAGCATGACTGTATCTTTATCTTGCAGAACCTCGTATGGTCTCTCCTCAGTGAATCTGCCCGATGCAGTGTTGTTTGAAGTTGTTTATCTTCATGTTCCCGGCAGTACAACATTCTTCCTCCAAATCCCAGTTAGCTCTATTGTGGGGCATCCCCAGTAGAGTGCTGTTTGAGCCCTATCGTGGGGCATCCCCAGCAAGTTTACTGTTTCAGACTTTATTGTGGGGCAACTCCCCAAGCAAAGTGTTTACTGAAGACTTCAACTTTCGCCTCTCCAGCAGGGCAGTCTTCCTCTCCCCCAGCATGGGTGTTTTTCTTTGAAGATTCAGTATCCGGTGGATTGACGTCCCAGTAATCCGACATTCTCTCAGATAGATCCCCGAGCGGAGTTGTTGGCATGATGAGCTTTCTCTATGCCTATCTATCCTCATCAGAAATCTGGTTGCTTCCTGGTATCCCTGATTTCCAGCACAAGTTGTTGTGGCACGTGCGCCTGTATGTTGAACTCTTTTCTCCGGTTGTGACCGACGATCCCTCCGGAAGTCTCTTGTGGCTCTTCCTCCCCTGCAGGATAATGACTTTGGTTTTCTCTCCGGATGGTTGATTCCTGGACCTGCGTGTTGAGCATGTCTGTTTGTCAGCATTCATCATACATTCATCATGCATAATACATACATGCATAATCATAACATTCAGGTACTCATGTTGCAGCTGTCGCCGGGTATCTGTTGATTGTTACCTCCTGCTATTCGATAATATAAATCTCTCCAGTAGATTTTTCCTCAAGCAAATATGGGTGTGTCTGATCTCTCCATGTAGAGTCTACCCCTTAAGCAGAAAGTGTCAATCCTTTCCTGCCATTTCCCCACTGAGATACATCCTCGTGGATGACGGTTGCTTCCGTTCCCTCCCTACACGGGATGGGTTTTCCCTATTGAGTTCTTTCCTCATTAGGATGAGTCTTGTTTCAGTCTGCCTTTTTGGATCGATCCTAAATTGGCTTCCTGTTGGCTGTCTCCTGTACTCCCCTGGGGCATAAATGAATAGTCGCTCACTAACCGGCACTCATTCATTTTATCCTCAGCGGAATTTGTTGGCCTCTACCTACAAACCGGTAGCTGTAAGTCCTATCTTTGTGGTTTTCTACCCACTAGCTGGTAGTTGTAAAATCCCACATTCCTCCCATTGGCAGAGTTAACCCTTTGTGCTCATCCTATTGATGACTGGTTACTTTTCCATTGGCCTCTACCTACAAACCGGTAGCTGTAAGTCCTATCTTTGTGGTTTTCTACCCACAAGCTGGTAGTTGTAAAATCCCACTTTCCCCCCCTTGGTGGAATTAACCCTTTGTGCTCATCCCGATGATGACTGGTTACTTTTCCATTGGCCTCTACCTACAAACCGGTAGTTGTAAGTCCTATCTTTGCGGTTTTCTACCCACTAGCTGGTAGTTGTAAAATCCCACTTTCCCCCCCTTGGTGGAATTAACCCTTTGTGCTCATCCCGATGATGACTGGTTACTTTTCCATTGGCCTCTACCTACAAACCGGTAGTTGTAAGTCCTATCTTTGTGGTTTTCTACCCACAAGCTGGTAGTTGTAAAATCCCACGTTCTCCCCTTGGTGGAGTTAACCCTTTGTGCTCATCCCGATGATGACTGGTTACTTTTCCGTGGTTTCCTGCCTACAAACCGGTAGATGTAATCCCCCCTTTGTGGTTTTAATGGTCTTTTCCCCTTGGATACTTGCCTTGATCAAGCAGTATTGTCCCCATTGGGTCTTCCCCTTCTCTTTGGATACTTGCTCCGAGTTAGCAACTTTATCCTCTTTTGATTGGTCATCTTTTGCATACCTAGTCTGGTACCCAGATGCCTTTCTTTTCGGTCGATTATTCATTTAACAACCTACAACCCGGTTATGGATAATCTTCCATGCGAGTGTATTATCTACGTTTTGACGGCTATAGATAATATGTCTTATGTTTTTCCGGTATTCAGACCGAAGGAGTTTCCGACGATCAGGTCGACGTACTCATGGCACTCAGGCCAATCTTCCGGTATTCAGACCGAAGGAGTTTCCGACGATCAGGTCGACGTACTCATGGCACTCAGGCCAATTTTCCGGTATTCAGACCGAAGAAGTTTCCGACGATCAGGTCGATGTACTTATGTTTTTCCGGTATTCAGACCGAAGAAGTTTCCGACGATCAGGTCGATGTACTTATGTTTTTCCGGTATTCAGACCGAAGAAGTTTCCGACGATCAGGTCGATGTACTTATGTTTTTTCCGGTTTTCAGACCGAAGAAGTTTCCGACGATCAGGTCGATGTACTTATGTTTTTTCCGGTGTTCAGACCGAAGAAGTTTCCGACGATCAGGTTGATGTACTTATGTTTTTTTCCGGTGTTCAGACCGAAGAAGTTTCCAACGATCAGGTCGATGTACTTATGTTTTTTTCCGGTGTTCAGACCGAAGAAGTTTCCGACGATCAGGTCGATGTACTTATGTTTTTTCCGGTTTTCAGACCGAAGAAGTTTCCGACGATCAGGTCGATGTACTTATGTTTTTTCCGGTATTCAGACCGAAGAAGTTTCCGACGATCAGGTCGATGCACTTATGTTTTTCCGGTATTCAGACCGAAGAAGTTTCCGACGATCAGGTCGATGTACTTATGGCGCTCAGGCATTGGTTATCCCTGTGTTACCATTTATTTTGGTATCCAGGTCGACGTTTCTGTTTCGGTATTCAGGCCGATTTCTTTTCCGTTCCAGACGGATTGTTCTTTCAAGACTGTTTCTTTGCCGATCCTGACAGGCATTCTTGTATTATATCCAGTCGGTGCAAATTTCTACGGTTCCTGGTATTCAATCCCCGGTTACCCTGAAAGTCTGACAGCCACTGCTATCATCCGTTCGGGTTCCCAGCTGATTGAATAGGGGCAGCTGTAGCACCTCAAATTTGCACCTACCATTGTACATACTATCTCATATTAGGTCATAGCATATCATGATCCATTGCATAACATTTGCATTGTCCTCAGTTGCCTCAAGAGCAAGCAAGCAAGAATTAGGTCAAACTGATCAGGAGATCAGTCAACCAATCAAGCAAGGGTGTTTCTCAAGGAATCAAAGCCCTAGGGTTTGTTCATCAAGCTCACATGACTAGAGGGCCCATTTGAAGTGTTTAAGTCAAGGGTTGGATGTTCAGAGGTTAGCATTTCATGCACAGACAGTCAAAAAACCTAAAAAGTCGAGGACAGTCAACAGTCAGTCAAAGTAGTGGATGGTGGCCATTCTTGCAGAATTTGGGCACCATGATCAATAATCAAAAGTTCATATGTCGTGGGACATCATTTGAAATCAAGTCCTCAAAGAATTAGGGTTTGGAATTCATCAGAAGTGGTTCAGTCACCCAAAACCCTAGAAAAGTCAAACTTGGTCAACTGTGGATTTAATCAGTGATTTGATGGAAATGGTTTGAGAGAGCTTATTCATGTCCTAATAGGCCTCATATATCATGGCAATCAACATCATTGAAGAATTTGAAGCCAATCAGAAAATTTCCCAAAATAGAAAGTGGACCTGTAATTTCAACTGCCAAAAATGGAAACTTCTTGATCCTCAGCTTGCATCATGATACAAGCTTCAAATGAACTTTTGCCCAACATGAAAGTTGAAGGTCTTGTTCTCCCATTTTCAAAAAGTCCAAGAACTCTCAAATCCCATGTGTGGTTGTCAAGATATGATCAATTCAATTTCAGAAATTTGTGAACTTCAAAGGGCCATATCTCTCAAACCATAAGGCCAAATTTGGTGGGGTTTTTTCCTACAAACCACATTTTTCCTCCTCTTTCCAAAAATATAAATTTCATTCATCAAAACCTTGCCAATCAAAATGGCATTTTTGGACCTATTTCATTAAAAATCAAGTTTGACTCAAGTTTGACTTTTTGATTTAAACATTTTTTACACAATTGGCCAATTGGGACTTGTTCTATATGTCATTTGCAAGGTGTTCCAAGCCCAAATTCAAGTTGCTTCTTGTCATACCACCTTCATTTGCCTTTGGTGTAAAATTTGCAAATATGACATTTTGGTTCTTTTAAGCAACACAAACTTAATGCTTCATTGAACCAACTTAAAACAGATGGATTAAAGGACATTTGCAGCCTGCTTTTAAAGCCCATTTTCGTGTACAACCACACCTCCACTTCCACTTGACCAAAATTAGCAAAAGTGCAAATGATCCATTTTGAATTAAGCAAGCTTAGGCTTTGGATTAGCAAGGATAAACAGACCAATATAAAGTCATTTTCTGCACTTTCTAACCCTAGTCAGCAGCCTTTGCAGATCAAAAACATTCATTCTCTCCTCTCTTGCATTTTTGGCATATTGGCAATTTCTGCACAAAACTCTAAAAGACCACGAGCTAGCTTGTTGCATCACCATCCAAACACCATTGTGAGTTGGTTTCAACCTTCAAACCCCATCTGTAACCATCATTTTCGTGGCTGTTTGGTCAAGGTATCATCAATGGAAGAAGTTATGCAGAGTTAATTTATTTGGTTTCAAGCCAAGATTGCTTCACCAATCATCATTTGGAAGCATAAAGGACCCCTGTTTCAACCATTGGAGTTCAAGCAATCACAAATCAGCTCATTTCTGCAGATTTGGTAAGTATTTCGAATCTTGCATTTTTTGAAATGATGCTATGCCATGTATAGTGCTTGCCTTGCTGAGTATGGTGGACCTTGAATCGTGTCAAATGATTAAGAGATGTGTGAGAAATCTGAAATTACATTTTCATGTTCAAACTTGTTTCCTTCGATTTCTCTTGTGTGAGTTCGTTTTAATGTTTTGAGTGCTGGATATGTGATGCTCATTGTTGGTAGATGCTATTGCCATGCTCGATTTTACTTTCTGGAAATTTCGTTCATGATGGATTGTTGATGATGAATACCCTGTTTGAATCCTACATGTCTGCCCAGATTTTCTTCATGAATCATGTTTGGATTTACTGTTTGTTTGCTATTGCTTTTGTTACATGAACATTAATGCCATGCTGTTACCATACTATTGGGATGTTGATTGATGATGTTGCATGAAAACGAGATGCATGCTGTTTCCAAACCCTAGGCTGCTTGAAGTTCAAACTTTGCCCAGAATCATGAGCCACGATTGGCTGTTGTTGTTGTTTTCCCAGCATGCTACTGTTCCATTGAGGGATAGCCAATGGGAATATTTCGCTGCCTTTGCCTATGCACGGTCGTTTCATTTAAGTTGGCCATCAATTACCATTTTGCCACGCGGTCAACTTATGTTGACTTGTCATGCCTTGCTTTTGTTCATGTTTCATCCAAATGTTCATCAATCTTCCATAATTCATATTTAATTCATTTTAACTCCAAAAATTGTGGGATTTTTTGCATCAAACTCATGAAAGTGTCTAGTTTTTTATAATTATTTTTACAGATTTTTCTGATCATTGGATTTTAATTGGCTCTAGGGTTTATGTTATGTGACCAAAAATGATACTTATTGCCAATCTTTTTGTGAAATACTCATGTTGCATCCTTTGGTCTTGAAATTTTTTGTGGAGAAACTAGACTCATTTACCTTTGTTTCCATATAAAGTTTGTGCATTTATCATATGTGGATTGAGAGCTTTGATTTTTTGAAGTTAGGGTTTGCATTTGGTGTCACACTAATGATATGCATTTTCTTGATTTTCAATGGCATGCTTCCTTACATCCAAATGACCCCAAATTTTTCATGATCCCTCCCTTACATGTCTAGTTCATGTGTGAATTTTCTTGGAATTAATTGTGCTGTTTTCCATTTATGTGAGAATTTTCTTCCCTGCCTAGTCAAATGTTGACTTTTTGTGCTACACATTGCCATATCATTTGGGAAATTCTCATACCATATTGTTTGATCATGAAATTTCATATGTAATAACTAGACATCTTGAGCTTTGCATTGGTGTTAATCTCATTCATTTCTCATCTATTTTCAATTTGATATGATTTTTTGAAGTTGACCCATGTTTGTTGACCTTCATTGTGCATGCTTGAATTTGGTTTGACTTCTTGATTTTAATTGACTGCCTTCCTCTCATCCAAATGCCATGAAATTTGACATGCTTACCATGCTAGATGTTAGGTTTGAGTGTGATTTATTTGATGATTTTTGAAAATGTTTGGGTTGACTTTTGATGCAAGTCATTCTGTTGACTTCTTTGAGCTTTCATTTGCCATGCCTTGCCTTCTTTTGCTTATGAGTTGATGATGATGCATGATATGATTGTGAATCCAATTGAGATAGCTTCTTAAATGTTTGACCTTGACTTTGGTTGACTTTTCTTTGCTGTTTTGACTTTTTCTTTCATCCTTGACCCTAGGCTAGTCCTAGTGGTCTTTTGTACTTACAATTGAGTTAATGTTTCAGGTTAAGCACCAATGCCTCAAAGATCATTCAAACTTGTTTGAACTTGATTGTTTATCATATGCTAACCTTTGTTTTGTAGGTTTGACTCATGTGTTTGAGTCTTGTGCCTTGCACAGTTGACCATCTGTGTTGACTGTTTACCAATTCCTTTTGATTTAAACTTTTGAACTGTTTGCTGATTGTTTTGACTTTTTCAGGTACTTTAGTTGCTCAAGTTCTCTGAACTTGCTTTGCTTTGCTTTTAGCAACTTGCTTGAGGTATAATCTCTTTTACTTCATGTAGTCTGGAGACCCGGTCTGTTATTTGACCGGGCAAACTGTCTGAAGCCCTCCTTAAGAGGCAATGCTTGTGTATGTTTAATTTGTCCTTGTACAGGGTCAAAGACCTCCTAAGTGAAGAGGCAATTGGCAAAACCAAGGGATAAGCAACCTATCCCCTGCTATTCAGTGTGTCTTCTGTTTTGCTCACACCATTGTGTTGATGCATTACAGATAAAAACCCAAGATCTTGTGCAATTGCACAGTTGAGTCAGTATCTAATGTGTAGAAGGGTTCCCACTTTCTGGACCCACACATTCTTGTCAAATGCTCTCCCAGGCCAGGGATAGAAGCAATGAGGCACACCCCTCATCTCCTTTCATCTGCTTCACCTTAGCCCCTCAATGGCAAGGTTAAGAGCACACTTCACCCCATTCCAGAGGTTTGTTTGTTGAGGTTGATATGACCCCTCGACTAAAACCTAACCCTTGTGTGAGCCTCTTGTGTGCATATAGTGTGTGCTACCTGTGCTTGTATGTTTGTTTGACTTGCTTCCTGTGCAAGTTAGGTTTAGTTTAGACTACTCCTTGTTTGCTTTCGCCCTCGTTGCGATCCTTTCTCTCGCCCTCGTTGCGATCGAGCCTTTTCCTTTCTCTTGCCCTAGTTGCAATCGAGATCCTTTGTCCCTACCTGCCGAACTACGGCAACTCTGATTCTCATGTTTAGATGAGATACGTAGGCACGAGACGCGATGTCTTGCCGAGTTTGACTAACCACTAACACTAATTCTTTTCTCTCGCCCGCGTTGCGATTGAGACCTCCCCTTTCTCTTGCCCTAGTTGCAATCGAGACCCTTGCTTCCTGTGCAAGTTTGGTGTGTGTGTGGCTTGCTTCCTGTGCAAGTCATGTCCAGGATAGGTTGGCCCTCGTGCCATTTAGCTAGAAACCTTAACTTAGGGTTGATTTTGCATGACAACATCTAGGCTCGAGTCGTAGTCTCCCTAGAGTTGTGTCTCCCTCTGTTATTTGGTTAGGCTAGTCCTTTTTCCCTGCGTAGGGGAACTACATCGCCCTGATCTTCATACCAGATGAAGTATGTAGGCAGGAGATTGAGCTGATCTCTCCGGGCGCCCTTTTTCTTTTTTGTGTGTGTTGTTTGACAGTTGCTAGGCTCGAGTGCCTGACTCCTTAGCAATTTGTTGTCTGTTTGTTTGAGTGTGTGCTTGACAGTTATAGGCTCGAGTCCCCGACTCCCTATTAACTTGCTATGTCGTTGTGTGCTTGGAAGCTGATGTAAGCCCATCGAGTGGCATTTGGGTTCCAGTGTGGTTTTGTTCGGTTCGGATGCTGATGTAAGTCCAGCGATTGGCATTCAGGCTCCACGTTTGCCTGTGTTTGTGTTTGTTTGTGTGCGTGTCAGCCGAGCTACGAATGCTCTGATTCTTCTCTCGTCCGAGAAGATACGTATGCATAGGATGCGATATCCTAGCGAGCATGTGTCGTTTCCCCAGTCCGAACTACTTCGACTCTGATGTCTATGCCTGATAGACTAAGTAGGCCCAGGATACGATATCCTGCCGAGTCAGTTTCAGTCAGTTTCTTTTGTCTCTTTCAGCCAGTGTGTGTGAGTTTGAGCAGTGTTTAGCAACCAATTTTCCTTCCTTTTGTGCGTGGATCCCGTAGAGTACTACGGATGCGTAGGGTGCCTAACACCTTCCCTTCGCATAACCGACTCCCGAACCCATCCTCTTTGGTCGCGAGACCATGTTCTTTCCTAGGTTTACTTCGAGCGTTTCCTTTCCCTCTTTTGGGATAAATAACGCACGGTGGCGGCTCTGTTGTTTTTTTCTTTTCCCGCCGGTTTTTCGCGTGATGCGACAGCTTGATCCTAAGATCGATACATTCTTCTAATCCCATAATACAGGCCTCATACTCAGCCATATTATTCGTGCATTTGAAAGTTAGCCTTGCTGTAAAAGGAAAATGTGTGCCCTGAGGAGTAATAATCACTGCCCCAATACCATTTCCATATTGATTTACAGCGCCATCAAATACCATGCTCCATCTGGAACCAGGCTCTGGCCCTTCATCGAGCGTAGGCTCATCGCAATCTTTCATTTTCAAATACAGAATCTCCTCATCTGGGAAGTCATACTGAACGGACTGATAATCCTCAATCGGCTGATGTGCCAAGTGGTCAGCCAAGATACTACCTTTAATAGCTTCCTGAGCTCGATACTCAATATCATACTCCGATAACAACATCTACCAACGGGCAATTCTCTCAGTTAAAGCAGGCTTCTCAAAGATATACTTGATCGAATCCATTCTGGATATCAACCAAGTCGTATGATTCAACATATACTGGCGTAAGCGCTTAGCAGCCCAAGCCAAAGCACAACATGTTTTCTCAAGCATTAAGTATCGAGACTCACAATCAGTAAACTTCTTACTCAAGTAGTAGATGGCATACTCTTTCTTTCCTGATTCATCCTGCTGACCAAGGACACAACCCATTGAGTCTTCAAGAGCTGTCAGATACATAATCAATGGTCTTCCCTCCACCGGTGGAGACAGGATCAGAGGCTCATATAAATACTCTTTAATATTGTCAAAAGCTTTCTGGCAATCCTCGGTCCAATCATGGGATTGATCTTTTCGGAGGAGCTTGAATATCGGCGCACATGTGGCAGTCATGTGAGATATGAATCTGGAAATGTAATTCAAAAGGCCAAGAAAACCTCGGACTTGCTTCTCAGTTTTGGGCGCAGGCATCTCTTGTATTGCTTTGACCTTGATAGGATCAACCTCAATACCTCTTTCACTAACGATAAAGCCCAATAACTTGCCGGAACGGACTCCAAATGTACACTTGTTGGGATTCAGACAAAGCTTGTACTTCCTCAAACGCTGAAAAAGTTTTAACAAGTGCTCTATATGTTCAACTTCCGTTCTCGACTTAGCAATCATATCATCAACATATACCTCGATCTCCTTATGCATCATATCATGAAACAAGGTAGTCATAGCTCGTTGATACGTGGCTCCGGCGTTCTTCAAACCGAAGGGCATCACTCGATAACAGAATGTTCCCCAAGGTGTGATAAATGTTGTCTTCTCCATATCCTCAGGTGCCATTTTAATCTGATTATATCTGGAAAATCCTTCCATAAATGAGAAGACATTGAATTTAGCTGTATTATCTACCAACATATCAATATGTGGTAGAGGGAAATCATCTTTCAGACTAGCTTTATTCAAATCTCTATAGTCCATACTGTCGCAACCTGAAAAATGGAATGCGAAAAAAAACAACCGGCGAAAGAAAATGACAGAAGAGTCGCCACCGTGTGTTATTCATCCCAAAGGAGGGAAAGGAAACTCTCGAAGTAAACCTGAAAAAGGAAAGGACAAGACGGGGGCTCGCAACCAAATCTTGGGTTCGGGAGTCGGTTATGCGAAGGGAAGGTATTAGCACCCCTACGCATCCGTAGTACTCTACGGGATCCACTTTTGTAGTTCTTGTCTAAAGGGTGTGAGTTTATCTTGTGCTGTTTACCAAAAAAAGGGTTAAATGAAAATGACTCGCGCGGATGTCGCATCCACTGCATACGTATCTCATCTGAATATGAGAATCAGAGTCTTCGTAGCTCGGCTGACCTATGGGTTAGGGGGATGTGTGCTCGCTAAGACATCGCGTCTTATGCCTACGTATCTCATCTGGAATGAGAATCAGAGCAAGCCGTAGTTCGGCTAACTACGAGGTTATGGAGTGGGTTTTGGATGAACGACGTTACTACGCAATCTACCGGATGCTCGACCTTTGGAGACTTACTCACCTGTAGTAGAAGGAGTAAACGTGTGTTTAGGAGAAGAAAAATCAATGAGTTTGTAGGGTTTGAGGGTTACTCATGCAAAAGGGCAAAAAGGCAGTCCTCGACGAAGGAATCGCGCTACCTGTGGGGATACGAACACATACAAAACAAACATGTATAAAGTAAACATGCCAACAAGGGGCTCAGAAGTAAATAAACAAAAGAAAACAAATGCCTCCTATCGAGGTCTTCCAGCTAAGAAAGCGATATAATGCGGAAAAAGAGGTAAAAGTACCACACGGATAAAGATCCGAAGTAACAACAATTAAAGGAGTAAGAAACCCAAGGATCTCCCAAGCTAATGCCCTCAAAGAAAGGTGAGTCAGTACAGGTAATCAGAATGAACCTCCAGGGGGTATCCCACAAATAAAGTGGGAAAACCACGCAAACCATCTCTGCAAGAGTCTGTGAGCCCTCACAAAAACTCAACAAAAGGGTTAGTGAAACACGATAAGCATTTTTTTCATGGATAACAGTATGGTTTCAGAAACCTCAAACCCTGTGGCATACATTTCAGAAATCATGTGATTAAACATTCAAGGCATAGGTTTCACCCATTCATGCATATGCGAAACCTAACGATATCCACACTTCCAAATTCAAACATATAACATCACACATTTAGAACATTCAAATTGAAGGCGTAAAATAATGGGAATAGGGTAAACCTGATTGGAGAGATCGGTTGAAATCAGATGGCACGACTGGGTTTGCAAGGCAATGTTAGGGTTTGCGTGAGATGAAAGTGTGTGAGTCAGATTGAATTTTTCAGAGCTGCTTGGGGGTTGCTCTGAGTTCTCTGTCAGGTTTCTCTTCAGGTTTTGTCCAGGGTTTTGTTTCAAGGAAACCTTAGAGTATTTTGCTTCCCTTCCTTTTTCTGTCTGATCTCCCTCTTTTATAACCTGATTTTCATGGCTTTGTGGGCTCAAATGAGAGAGTTCCAAGTCCAAGTTTTTTCTATTATATTTTATTTATTTTTTTATTATTATTATTATTTTTGTTGTTTTTTTTTTTTTAAATAAAGTTTCTTGGATCTAATTCTGATTGACATGATGAAATGCAATATGAAATGCTAAATGAATGCATGAATGAGGAGGGCAAATTTTGGGGTGTTACAGCTGCCCCTATTCAATCATCAGCTAACCCGAGCAGTATGAAAGCGAACAGCTTATCAGACAAACGGGGTGAGCTGTGATTGAATACCAAAGACAGACCGAAAATTTGTGCTCCGAGAACACCAGAAAAACGCGGAAATACACCGCACTGTTTATTTTTCTTCCGATCCTCTGGCTGGATCTGAATCAGTCTTTTGGCTTAATTTGGAGTGTCGATCCTCTGGATGAACCTATACTCAATTTAGTCCTCTGGTTGGATATTAATTTTGATCCTCGGGCTGGACACGATTTTGATCTTCTGGCTAGATCTTCTTCGATCTTCTAGCTAGATCTCCTCCGTTTCGATTCTCTGGCTGAATCTATTTCCTTTGATTCTCTGGCTGAATCTACTTCGATCTTCTGGCTAGATCTGAATTGTTGCGATTTTCGATCTTCTGGCTAGATCTTCTTTGTTTCGATTCTCTGGCTGAATCTACTTTGATCTTCTGGCTAGATCTGGATTGTTTTGATGATAAATTCCCATCATTAGGATCCCGCATCTGAGGCATGCGCTGGTTGACCCTCTTTTGAAATCTACACCCAACCTTCATATTAGATATACAGCTTCGAGAATATTCCACTTTTGGGCTTCGTACATATTCTTCGGGCTAGAACATGTTGTAACGACTCCTCAATTAGACTTGGGCTTGCTGGGGAAATAAAGCTTGTAGGCGACTTCACTGGGGAATCTTCAAATTGAGCCTTAGGCTAGCTTACTGGAACATGATTCTCAGGCTGAATCTTCAAAATGACCCTCAGGCTGGATCACTGGAACACGATTCTCAGGCTGAATCTTCAAAATGACCCTCAGGCTGGATCACTGGAACACGATTCTCAGGCTGAATCTTCGAAATGAACCTCAGGCCGGATCACTGGAAAACGATTCTCAGGCTGAATCTTCGAAATGACCCTCAGGCTGGATCACTGGAACACGATTCTCAGGCTGAATCTTCAAAACGACCCTCTGGCTGGATCACTCACGCTTGATCCTCTGGCTGGATCTCATGACCTTGGTTGTAAAGTAATTCTTCAGTCTGCTTGGAAGAACCTGTTTATCAGCTTATATGTATGCTTGATATGATATGCATGCAAATGCAAATGTTATGCATGGTGTAAAAAGAAATCTTCTTGGGGAAGCAAACTCCGGTAGGGAACAGATCGCTGTATCAATCCTTGAATGCTCTGTGGGGAATGATCCGTCTGCCGGGACCAATGAGCCACCAAAAATAAATTGGCTGCTTGAAAAATTGACCTTGCGGGGGGGAGTATCAACTATGGAAACTTTGTTCGGCGAGGCTCTGTGAGGAGAGTCTGTGGGGAAAACACTTCCTGGGGAAATGTCGTAGGAAACGACCTTTGCTGGGGATATGAACTTGCTAATCGCCCTCAAGCTGGGGATTAACAAATCTGTTAAAAATAATCTGCTGGGGAATGAGATGAACACTGGGAACGCCACCCTCTCATCTGTTGGTTATGCAACCACTCCGCTGTTGCTAGGAAGATACAGTCTGACACTATCAACTCCGCTTGGGATATATAGTCTGGATACTGTCAACTCTGCTGGGGAACATGCTCTGCTGAGGAGAGACTTTGTCAACCGCTTGGGGATGAGGATTCATGACTTGGCATCCGGTTCCTGTGACCTGCAACCAAAGATACACGTATGCCTCGGGGGAATTACTCGGTTTGAATTCACCGTCCGGGATTAAGCACATTCAAAGCAATTTTAAATGTTTTCCTGTGCAAATCATCTGCAAAAGCCACCATTATGTTCATATGCAATATGTTTTATCAAAAATTCGGACATTTTTGCAAACAAACTGATAAATGAAATATAAAGAGGCTCTTTAACTGAATTATTCGACTCTTACTGGGGAGAAAATTTGTGCCAGGAATAGGCGAGGGTATCAGGAAGCTGATCCCTGAAAAGAGGTGATCGCTATAAAAAGAGAACTATCCTAATGGCAATAGGGATACGAGGTCCCACCGAGTTTCGACTCTGCTATGGCTCGTATGTCCTCAAGACGCTCTGCTCATCTTGCTTTCTGAAGTGGATGATTAGTCGATCTTTAACCTTCGAAGATTGCCGGATTGAATGAAACGGTGATATAACACTGATGAACTCAGATCACAGTCATTCGCTTATTCCCTAACTTTTGCCTGGATCGCCCCTTTTTCGGGTTTTCAATCCACCGGGATACCCATTTTTGCCTGAGCCGCCCTTTTGGGTTTTCGACTCACCGGGTGTACTCTTTTTTTATATCCCTAATTTTTGCCCGAACCTCTTTATTCTTTTTTTTTTGGTTCGTCATGATGCCCTTTTTTTGCCTGGACTATTCTTTTTATCGTCCAGCGGGTCTATTTTATGCGAAGTATTTTTTTTTAGCTGCGTCTGAGTTAATAGGGGACGGGAATCCTTCGCCATCCATGGTTGTTAGCATCAAAGCTCCGCCATAGAAAATCCTTTTAACCACGTACGGACCCTCATAGTTCGGTGTCCATTTGCCCCTGTGATCTGTGTTGGGAGGAAGAAATCTTTTGAGTACCAATTCACCGACTTGATACCCCCGAGGGCGCACTTTCTGACCAAATGCTTTCTTCATTCGTCTCTGACCGAGATACGTCAATTCTGGGTACGTAGTTCCAGCATAGCACCTTAATCATCGAAGACAAGGTAAACAAAGCATCAGCAAATTGGTTTTCTTCAAAAGAAAGTCAACAATCTTCTCGTGTAGTCTCTGTAAGGAGCCAGATGAGGCTGAGGTGTATACCATTTCCCGTTGGTTTGATTGATGACCAAAGCTGAATCCCCGTATACATCCAGGGTTTTAATCTGTATATTGACGGCTTCCTCAAGTCTTAGGATACAAGCTTCGTATTCGGCTTCATTGTTGGTGTAGGGAAAAGTTATTCTGGCACCAAATGGCATATGAACCCCCTTCTAGTGTGATCAACACTACACCAACTCCGCGACCATTGACGTGGACCGCCCCATCAAACATCATAACCCATTTGGATTCAGAGTCAGGCTCCTCCTCCGGGAGTGGTTCCTCTCAATCTTTCGATTTGAGAAACATGATGTCCTCATCAGGAAAGTCAAACCTCATAGGTTGGTAATCATCAATCGGTTGCTCTGCAAAATAGTCTGACAAGACACTTCCCTTGATAGCTTTTTGTGAAGTGTATTGGATGTCATGCTCTGTCAGTATCATTTGTCACCTAGTAACCTTTTCGGTAAGTGCTGGCTTTTCAAAAATATACTTGACTGGATCCATTTTTGATATCAATAGAGTCGTGTGAGTCAACATATACTGTCTTAGTCGGCGAGCAGCCCATGCTAAAGCGCGGCAAGTTTTCTCGAGCAATGAGTATCTTTGTTCACAGTCGATAAACTTTTGCTAAGGTAGTATATTGCATGCTCTTTTCGACCTGACTCGTCATGCTGACTGAGCACACAACCCATTGACCTTTCTAACACAGTCAAGTACATGATCAACGGTCTTTCCTCTCGGCCTGTAGACTTGCCCCGATCTTGATCTCTTTCTTGTCGTCTGCGGTACCGATGTTGACGGTCTCAATCACCTCCTGATAAGGTGTAATAGCTCGGTCCTCCTGTTTCAACAATCTGGCTAACCCTTCAGGCAATTCACAATCTTCCTCAACCCCTTCTTCGGCTTAATAGATAGGATTGTCGAAGTCATACTTGGCCATAGCAGTGTCGTTAGTAGTGAGATCCGGGTGGTCCGCTCTGCATGATGGAGGATCATGCTTTACCTTAGAATGAGAGATTTTTTTTTGGAAAGAAAGAAAAAACGAAAAAAGAAACATTGCCATTTTTTTTTTGTGAAAGTAAAAAAAACTGAAAGAAAGAGAACACAAAATTGTTTGCAAAAGCCATCATTTATTGATGATAAAAATAATTGCAAAATGTAACTAAATGGATGGCCCTACAAATGAGCCGTTACACCTTGGGCAAAGTGTAAGACTTTATTATGCATGTAATGAAGGAAAACAATAAAAATCACTCTTTCAGTAGAGTAACCCGGACGGTTTTTTCAGACGACCAATTGTCAAGCTTTTCTCCCGGGACACACGGGCGAATCCAGCTATCTAAGTCACAGTCGCTGTCAGCCTTGTCTTCATCTGCAGCATTGACGATGTGGGGAGAAACCAAACCCCCACTGGAGAGAGTACCGGTTTCATTCTTCTGAGATCCCGGAGCATACCCCAATCCAAACTTGTCTTCTTTGATGACTGGCTCCACAAATTTGCCCCAACCTTGGGCATTACCAGCTTTAACCACTTCGACAGCTTGCTTGTATGAAGAGATAAAAGTCCCGACCTTCTCAAACTCAGGTGAAAAGACAGCTTCGGGCGCGACCTCATTGATGTTTATGGCTTCGAAGCCCTGACACAGCATCTCGTGCATCTCGCCGTCCATCTCTACATACTTAAATGTAGACAGGTCGCTAACAAAAATATCCTCTTCACCACAGACAGTGATGACCTGACCTTCTAGTTCATATTTGAGCTTCTGGTGGAGGGTAGAAGTAACAGCACCGGCAACATGAATCCAAGGCTGACCTAGCAGACAGCTGTAGGCAGGCTGGATATCCATCACATAAAAGGTGCTCTTGAACACCTGCGGTCCAATCTTAACTGGCAACTCAACTTCGCCAAAGACAGCTCTCTTAGAGCCATAAAAAGCCCTCACAACTAAGTTACTTGGCCTCAGGATGGTGTCATCGCAATCCAACTTCATTAAGGCTTTCTTTGGAAGAACATTCAGAGAAGAGCCTGTATCAACCAAAACATGGGAAAGCATCACCCCTTTGCACTCCATTGTGATATGCAAGGCTTTGTTGTGATTCCTGCCCTCAGATGTCAGGTCATTATCGGTGAAACCTAGCCCCCGGCTAGCGTTTACATTGGAAACTACCGACTCCAGCTGGTTAACAGTTATCTCCGGTGGAACATAGGCCATATTCAGTACTTTCAACAAGGCTGCTCTGTGTGCCTCAGAGCATATCAATAGTGAGAGAATGGAGATCTTTGAGGGTGTCTGATTTAGCTGGTCGATTACCTTGTAGTCACTTTTCTTGATAATCCTCATAAACTCATCCACTTCCTTCTCGAATGCGGTCTTAGGAGGATCTTCCTCAGTAGTAACCTCTTCGGCGGCCATCTGTTTCCCTTTAGCCTTGGCAGCTGCCTCGGCTTCAGTATTCGCGCGTAATGTTGATGGTGCAAATAGGCGTCCACTGCGAGTGAAGCCACCAACCCCTCCTACATTGTCTACAGCGGAGCTACCAATGTCAATGTCTTCTTCGTTAACTTTCTGCCCCTGGCAGTAGATATCAGCCCCATAGTGCCATGGGATAGCACTGTCTTTCTCATACGGAACGGGTCCTGGTATTGTGATGGTGATCGGACCAACCAAAGTCGGTTGAGGGCTGTCAGAGTAAATTGCAACTGGTGTTGAACTTTCGATGTTCACCGCTGCTGGTTCTGTACTTTCTGGGAAATATATTGTTGTCGGAGCGAGTCTCTCGGGAACATATATTTCTTCAGGAGTGAAATAAAACGTCACCGTCGATACATCATTCTTCACTGGACGGTGTCGTGGCGGGATTTTTCACGAGATTAAGTATTGATTGAACTTAACCCGTTTGAAAAAATATTTTAAATGCAAGAGTCGCCACCGTCTTTTATTTTATCCAAAAAGAGGAAGGGAAAAATAACGATAAATCCCTTTAGAGTTACGGGTTCGGGGGTTGGTTATGCAAAGGGAAGGTATTAGCACCCTCTACATCTGTGGTACTCCACAGGAACCTTTTTGCTTATGTTTATGTGAATGCTTTGCTTTTTTCGCTTTTATCGTTTGATTGGGGAGATGAGAAAAGAACTTGATTTTATTGTTTTTGGACTCGATAAAGTCGTAGACTTCATGCTTACGTATCTCCAAGGAGCAATGGAGAAATCAGAATCCACGTAGTTCTCCCAAAAGAAAAGGGGAAAGTCTGTTTTGTTGATTTTAGATTGGCGTGTCTTGCCATCTCTTGCTCGACCTAGGCGGGAGGCTTCGAGACTGACACGTCCTTTTGAAAATGTTTTTAAACTGAAAAGCCAAAGCTGGCAAAAGATTTGAACGAGCCTAAACCCTGAAATAAATAAATGGGCTCATTATAAGGAAGCCCAAGAGTAAGCTTGTGAGTGTGTGAAAAGGGTTTCTTAAACGGCGACCGTTGGAATCGCATCGGGTTTCTCTTTTTGGATTTTTCGATTTTTTAACATAAAACGTGAACAATACGTTTAAACACACAATACAGAACATAAAAAATGCGAGAAAGTAAATTATTACAACACAGTTAGCTATGAATAGTTAGTATTACGAATAGTTAGTGGAGTTAATCGAGCTGAAACTGAAACGAAACGGTTAGTAACAACATAAACAAATATAAAAAAACAATATAAACATTTACTTTAGACAAAATAAACATTTGATATAAATAAACATTTAATTAAAATAAACATTTAAACAAATAATTAATTTAACTAACATTTAAATAAAACATATATGCAAAATAATAATAAAAGATAAACAATATTTAGTAAACAAAAGTAATATATATATATATATATATATATATATATATATTATATATATATATATATATATATATATATATATATATATATATATATATATATATATATATATTTATATTTTAGACAATAAATATATAGTAGACAAAATAATATATATGTACATTGAGACAAATAATATATAATAGACAAAAATAATATATATATATATATATATATATATATATATATATATATATATATATATATATATATATATAATATATAATAGACAAAGATAATATATATATATATATATATATATATATATATATATATATATATATATATATATATATATATATATATATATATATTTAGATAAATAATATATTAAAACACATGTCGGTAAGCCGGAACTTTGCCGATTTCAGAGATAAGTGAAGAATATTACCTTGTGTGAAGAGGATGAACTTCTGATCGTCCAAATGATCGACCGAAAGCTGGAAACCGTCACCGACGCAGTGTTGGCTGCCTTCGTGAGTACCTGACTTCAACGTCGTTTTTGATCGGTGAAACGACGCCGGAATGAAATGAACCTTGGATATTTGTGACCTGGACTCAACGAACTTCAAAGATATGAAATCGGTTTTGTGTTTCGGTGAATAATTGGGACGATTTTGGGTTACCGAAAATGAAGAACAAGTGAAATACGGTAATGCTTTTGGAAAAATATTTCGTTTCAATTCTCTGTTTCTCTCACCACACGTTTTTTTCTTACTGATCCACATTTTTCTTCCCCTTTTTTTCTTACTAACCACATCTATATATATATATATATATTTAGATTACTTAAACAATAAGAAACCTAAAAAATATCTAACATAAATTAATAATATATATTTAGATTACTTAAACAATAAGAAACCTAAAAAATATCTAACATAAATTAATAATATATATTTAGATTACTTAAACAATAAGAAACCTAAAAAATATCTAACATAAATTAATAATATATATTTAAATTACTTAAACAATAAGAAACCTAAAAAATATCTAACATAAATTAATAATATATATTTAGATTACTTAAACAATAAGAAACTAAAAAAATATCTAACATAAATTAATAATATATATTTAGATTACTTAAACAATAAGAAACCTAAAAAATATCTAACATAAATTAATAATATATATTTATATATTATATAATAATAATAATAATAAACTAATATAATATTAATCCTAATTAAATAAACTAATTAACAACTAAACACAATTAATATTAAGCACAAATAATATTAACGGCACACGATTAAAATACGATAAAATCGAGTGACACGAACGCGATAAAAACGATGACAATTTGCACAGCAAAACAGACAAATTGATAAAACCAATAAACCAGTAAACCGGTAAACCAGTAAAATCAACAACACGACTCAAACAGACTCGATTAAATCACACGGCACAACACGTAATTAAATAAACAACCCTAGGCAATAATAAAATCAACACGACATCACGAAAACGCTGACAAACACAATCACAAATAATCGGACAATACGAAAACTCTAATATATTCGAAATACAGTCAAAATACCGACAAACAAACAATTAAATAGATAAAAACGCACAAAACCTAATCGAAGCGATGCCACGCACAAAAGAGATAAGCGAGATAAATACGAGGCAACGATATCGGCCAGGTTTTGCTAAAACAACGAAATACAACACGGTAAGCAACGAAAACACACAAAACCTAATCAAACCAGTTGTCATGCGATGTTTAAGAAATTGAGATGAATACGAGACAACGAGATTAATCAGGATATGGTCAACAAAGCCAAAGTCAAATTTTGGGGTGCGACAGATGCCCCTATTTAATTAACTTAGGCCAGATAGCCGGAGGCTATCGAATGGCATAAGGTAATTAAATATGACAAACGCCACAAAATTTGACCGCAAATGCATGTATGCATGATGCAAAAGACAGACAGACACAGAGACACAGGAGTGCAAACTCTACTGGGGAAGGACATACACCGACTCAATGCATGAAGGTAAACACTGAGAATACTCAGCTGGGGAAGATTCACTACCTATTCATAGATGGAAAATAGGAGGAAAAGAGATATCGACTCAATGTTGACGATACATCACTATCTCATAGATGAAAGTGGGAAAAGATCAATATAACAAGAGTACTGATGTGACAGTACATTACCAACTCAAAGATGGAGGTAACAGAAAAGATGAATACCAACTCGAGGATGAAGGTATAACAAGGGCATAATAAGAATCGAACTGCGTTAACTCATGGTTGACAGCTCACTACCCACTCATTGATGAGGTAAATAGGACATGCCAACTCAAAGTTGAAGGCAAGCTTCAAAAGATTGATAATAACACTGCTAGGGAAATCAAATTCCAACTCATTGATGATGGTGTAGATGAAGAATCAGATCTAAGGATCTTTGTGCGGACTTACAATTGAATGCATACTACCAACTCATTGATGAGGTAGACAGAGAAATGCCGACTCAAAGTTGAAGGCAACCACCGATTCATTGACAAAGGTGTTTAAAAGAATTTAGAACATATTCTCCTGGAGATGTTTATCATTACCGACTCAAAGATGACGGTGGAAGGACAAAATGTACCTAACTCATAGATGAAGGTACTCCATCAACTCAAAGACGAAGATGGAATCAGAAGTTATCTGTGCAGACTCAAAGATGAAAGCACACTATCAGTTCAACAAGGATCAAACATACCCTACTCATAGATGAAGGTACTCCATCAACTCAAAGACGAAGATGGAATCACAAGAAAATGTGCGAACTCAAAGATGAATGCATACTACCAGCTCATAGATGAGGGCTCACTATGTACCTAAATCATAGATGAAGGTACTCCATCAACTCAAAGACGGAGATGGAAACATAAGAAAATTGTGCTGACTCAAAGACGAAAGCACGTTACCAGCTCAAAGATGAAGGTAACAGGATAAAGTGTACCTAACTCATAGATGAAGGCATTCCATCAACTCAAAGACGAAGATGGAATCAAAAGAAACCTGTGCAAGCTCAAAGATGAATGCACACTACCAGCTCATAGATGACATTACTTCACCAACTCAAAGACGAAGGTGGAATCAAAAGAAATCTTGCTAACTCAAAGATGAATGCATATTACCAGCTCAAAGTTGCAGGTACTTCACCAACTCAAAGACGAAGGTGGAATCAAAAGGAATCTGTGCTAAACTCAAAGACGAAAGCATGCTACCAGCTCAAAGTTGCAGGTAGAACCATGGAACTTTCTGTGAGGATGTTATCAACTCATAGATGGAGATAGTAATTAATTTATCCGAGGGATAACAAAGGTTACCACTCATGGATGTAGGTAACTCAAGTTTGTAACGGGTACCAACTCAAAGATGAAGGTATAAAGGACTTGGACACAATATCTGTCATGTCTGTTTTACTGAATGAGAGTCACAAAGACTATATTGTTGCCTTCTTTTACTGGCAATTTCTGAGCTTTATCTGGAGACACGAGGTTCAAACTAGGATAGAACTAGAATGAAACGGTCAAACAAGACTTCAACTGAAGAGGAATGAACTCATCAGGATTTACAACTGAAACAACCATCTTCCACGAGGCATAGATCTCTGTGGGGAACATGACCAATAAAAGGTATTTTGCTGCTTATGAGGATACTCTATATGGAGAGATTGACTCAACCCACAATATAAACAAGGAAACAAGGTGCATATGAATGCAAGCATGATATGTCATAGATATGCATGAATATTTAGTAATGAATGCATGATGGACAGACAAAACTAGGAATAACTAAAAATGTTAACAGCTGCATAAGGACTTGCTGGAGATTTGCACTGAGACTCGCTGGGGAGTAGTACAAAGACTTGCTGGGGAATTGGTACAAGAGCACCATATCCAGGTTTCTTTAAAAGTCTGTCTCCGCTGAGGATTCCGTAGAAGAATGGAGATGCCTTCTACTTCAAAAATGCAGGAGATTCCCTGTGGTTCTTGAATTTGTGAGGTATATGAGGATTGGACCTTTCTGAGAACTCCGCTGGGGATACAAGGTGTTATCCTCTGGAAATAAGATGATATTGTAAGAGAAGTCCTGCAATTCTTGAATTTGCTGATAATGCAGAAGGGATTATTCTTCTGGAAGACTCCGCTGGGGATAAAGTCCGCTGGGGATAGGTGGTATCTTTCCAGGGAATAAGAATATAGGGGAAATCTATCCTTGATTTTTTTTGCTTTAATTATCATGGAGACTTTATGTATCTGAAGACTCTGCAGGGGATTATGGTGTCTGATATCTGGTTACGAGATCTTTCCTCTAGGAGACTCTGCCAGGGAACAGTGATGTCTGACCTTTGAATATAAATGAGAATTCAGGAGAAATCCTGCAATTCTTGAATTTGCTTAAAATGCATAACACACTCTTCTTTACTACAAAACATTACTGAGGAGGAGACATATCCTTCTATTGAATGGACCGAGAACAACAGGAGATTCCCTGTAGTTTCTGAATATCAACTTTCTTCACTCGTTGAGGGATGGAGACCTCTGTATTACTCCTGCTCGGGGAAATCAAAGCTTCCTTCTCATCCTCTGCTGGGGACATTGCTGATCCCTCCTTAATAAATTACTGGGGAAATACCTGTAGTAATCCCATAGGCCAAATCTGTAACTTAAAACCTGGATCAAAGTCTTCATGATCAATTAACCGGGGAGTCTTCATGATCAATTAACTGGGGAGTCTTCATGCCCCAAGTGAAGGGAATAAACTTCTTGAAATATTTCTTGCATGATCTCTTGAGGAAAACTAGGAAGCATAGCTGGGGATATCCAGAATCACAACCTCTGCTGGAGAAATATTACTGCCAAGACACCTGTGGAGATTTTTTCATCATATACATATAAGGATAGTAATATGAACATGTCTAGTTGGAATCACATGATTTCAGAATTACTGGGACCACATGTCTCAATCCTTTTATTGATGTCCACAAATCAAAATAAATAATCTTTATATTTTTCAAAAACTGTTTTTAATTCAAAACTTTTGTTTCAAAACATATCTGTCAAAGTAAAAGAACTTTCGTAAATTGAAATGAAAATTAAGAGTGCCAAGAAATATAGAAAGGCTCAAATTGATTTGATAGGATGGTAATCAGCCAATAGCGTGATTCCATAGATCTTTACAAATTGGAAAATGGTAATTTCGTGGAAAAAGGGTACGTTGAACTACAATGACATCATTCTCTCTTCCACTTTTGACCTGTATTGCAGCCTTGAGAAAGTTGGAGAACTGTTGAAAATATTCTGATACTTCAATGATCTTATCTCTGTTATGCAGTTACTTGCCTGAAATCCCTAACTTTTGCCTAGATTGCCCTTTCGGGTTTTCAATCTACCGGGATAATATTCTCTTTGTTTTTTTATGTCTCTAATTTCTGCTTGGACCGCCCTTTCAGGTTTTCAGTCCACCGAGACGCTCATTTTTGCCTAAGCCGCCCTTTCGGGTTTTCAACTTAGCGAGCTGTTCTTTTCATTTTTTAGGCGAAGTATTTCTTGACTGCATCTGTATTCACGGGACGTGGAAGCTCTTCACCATCCATGTTTGTAAGAATTAAAGCACCGCCTGAGAAGGCTTTCTTGACAACATAGGATCCTTCATAGTTAGGAGTCCACTTGCCCCTAGAATCATTGTGAAATAGTATCATCTTCTTGAGCACAAGGTCACCCTCTTTGAATTCTCTCGGCTTAACCTTCCTATCAAATGCCTGCTTCATTCTCTTTTGATATAACTGTCCATGGCACAAGGCAGTCATTCTTTTTTCTTCAATCAAATTCAACTGATCGTATCTGCTTTGGCACCATTCAGCCTCTGACAACTGAGTTTCCATTAGTATCCTTATTGATGGAATTTCAACCTCTATCGGTAACACAGCTTCCATACCGTATACAAGTGAAAATGGGGTTGCCCCAGTTGAAGTACGGACTGATGTTCTATATCCGTGTAGTGCAAAAGGCAGCATTTCATGCCAATCTTTGTAGGTAACAACCATCTTTTGAATGATCTTCTTGATATTCTTATTTGCAGCTTCAACTGCCCCATTCATCTTGGGACGGTAAGGAGAAGAGTTGTGATGCTCGATCCTGAAACTTTCACATAATTCATCCATCATTTTGTTGTTCAGATTGGAGCCATTGTCAGTGATGATCTTGTTTGGAATGCCATATCGGCAAATGAGATTATTTTTGATGAATCTGACCACCACTTGCTTTGTCACCTTTGCATACGAAGTTGCTTCCACCCATTTGGTGAAGTAATCAATTGCCACGAGAATGAAATGGTGTCCGTTGGAAGCTTTGGGTTCAATCATACCGATCATGTCAATGCCCCACATTGAGAATGGCCAAGGAGCAGAAATCACATTCAAAAAGGTTGGTGGTACATGAACCTTATCAGCGTAGATCTGACATTTGTGACACTTCTTTACAAATTTGCAGCAATCTGATTCCATGGTCAACCAGTAGTAACCAACTCTCAACATCTTTCTTGACATAGAGTGGCCGTTTGCATGAGTACCAAAGGACCCTTCGTGAACTTCTTTCATCAACATTTCTGCTTCCTTTTTGTCAACACATCTGAGTAAGACCATGTCATAATTCCTCTTATAGAGCACATTCTGATTAAGGAAGAAACTGCCTGACAATCTTCTCAAAGTCTTTTTATCTTTTTCTGTTGCTCCAAGAGGATACTCCTGAGTCTGAAGGAAATGCTTGATATCGTGGTACCATGGTTTATCATTAAAACTGGCCTCAGCTGTAAACACATGTGTTGGTCTATCAAGTCGCTTGATCACAATTCTGGGTACTTCGTTTGGAAAACCCACTTGATACATTGAAGACAACGTAGCTAGAGCATCCGCCATCTGATTCTCATCCCGAGGAATGTGATGCAACTCAACCTTGGTGAAGAAAGTCAACAATCTTCTTGCATAGTCTTTGTATGGGATCAAGCCAGGGTGGCGTGTTTCCCATTCTCCTCTGATCTGATTGATAACTAACGCTGAGTCACCATAAACAGTAAGATTTTTGATGCGGAGGTCAATGGCTTCTTCAAGACCCGTGATACAGGCTTCATATTCAGCAATGTTGTTTGTACATTCAAAACAAATTCTTGCCGTGAAAGGAATATGAGAACCTTCTGGAGCGATAATGACTGCACCTACTCCATGTCCATAAGCGTTGGAAGCTCCATCAAATACTAAACCCCATTGAGAATCTGGTTCAGGTCCTTCTTCAGGAAGTGGCTCTTCACAATCTCTGGATTTTAGGAACATGACATCTTCATCAGGAAACTCATCCTCATTATCATCGTGATCTTCAACGGGTTGGTGAGCAAGGTACTCAGCCAACACACTGCTCTTGATAGCTTTCTGGGTATGATACTCAATGTCGTATTCTGATAACAGCATCTGCCATCTGGCAATCTTACCAGTGAGTGCAGGCTTCTCAAAAATGTACTTGATTGGATCCATTTTGGATATCAACCAAGTGGTGTGACTTAACATATACTGCCTCAATCTCTTAGCAGCCCAAGCCAATGCACAACATGTCTTCTCGAGTAAAGAGTATCGTGATTCACAGTTAGTAAATTTCTTGCTTAAGTAGTAAATGGCATGCTCTTTCTTTCCAGTTTCGTCTTGTTGACCCAGAATACAGCCCATAGAATTCTCAAGCACTGTCAAATACATAACCAACGGTCTTCCAGCAACAGGTGGTAACAAGATAGGAGGCTCCATGAGGTACTCTTTGATACTGTCAAATGCTTTCTGACAATCCTCTGTCCAAACACAATTCTGACTCTTTCTCAGCAATTTGAAGATAGGTTCACAAGTGGCAGTCATGTGAGAAATAAATCGGGATATGTAATTCAATCGTCCTAGAAAACCTCTCACTTGCCTTTCTGTTTTTGGTGCGGGCATCTCTTGGATAGCTTTTACTTTATCTGGATCAACTTCAATGCCTTTTTGGCTGACAATGAAGCCCAAGAGTTTACCTGACCTGACGCCAAATGTGCATTTGTTCGGATTGAGGCGAAGACGGAACTTCCTCAATCGTTGAAACAGCTTCAATAGATCTACTAAGTGACCTTCTTCTGAACGAGACTTCGCGATCATGTCATCCACATAAACCTCAATCTCTTTGTGTATCATGTCGTGAAAGAGCGTTGTCATGGCTCGCTGGTAAGTAGCACCTGCGTTCTTCAACCCAAACGACATTACTTGATAACAGAATGTTCCCCATGGTGTTATGAAGGTAGTTTTTTCCATGTCTTCGGGAGCCATTTTGATCTGGTTATACCCGGAGAATCCGTCCATGAAGGAGAATATGTCAAACTTTGCTGTATTGTCTACCAACATGTCAATGTGAGGCAGGGGGAAATCATCCTTTGAGCTTGCTCTATTTAAGTCACGATAGTCGACACACATTCGTACCTTCCCGTCCTTCTTAGGAACTGGCACAATATTTGCTATCCACTCTGGATACACTGAAGTGGCAAGAAAACCAGCATCTATTTGCTTCAGAACTTCTTCTTTAATCTTGACGGCCATATCTGGATGTGTTCTTCTTAATTTCTGTTTGACCGGTGGACATTCTGGCTTCAAAGGTAGCTTGTGCTCTACGATGTCAGTGTCGAGACCAGGCATATCTTGATAAGACCAAGCAAACACATCTACATACTCTTTCAACAGGCTGATCAATCGCTCCTTGACCTGTGGGGATAACAATGCTCCAATTTTGACTTCTTTCACATTTTCTTCCGAACCCAAGTTGACTGTTTCCAAAGGCTCCTTGTATGGCTGAATAGTGTCTTCTTCATTTTCAAGCTGGCGGGCGACCTCTTCTGGAATCTCATCCCACTCTTCCTCTTCAGCTTCGAATACAGAATGTTCAAAGTTGGGAGAGGGCATGATGTCATTGTGTTCAACGGGTTTAAGTAACCTGTACAAACAATTGTTTTTAGAGGACTGACCATGACATGCAAAAATGTGTTCTTTTTAAGGTTTTTTGTGTTACCATTTTCCAAAAAAGCTGAAAAGATAAAAGGACACAAGTGTATAGGAACATAAAAGATCTTTTTCATGGATAGTACGTTTTTGACAAAAGTGCCCATTTTACAAAATTAATGCTTCGCGCTTTGGGCTAAAGCGGAAGATTGTTGAAAACTGAAAAGCTTAATTACTTTGATATGGGGACACAATGTGGGATGTCAACTGCGGTCCAGTTCTTCATAACTACTCCTGGTGTCACAAATCTGGGGCCTTCGTCTTCTGTCTTTCCCTCAAAAGTATCCTCCTCAACTGCTACCATGTTGATAAACCCACCGCTGTGAAAGATATCTTTGAAAGGTCGCACCATTGAAGTCTGCACTTGTTTTCCATCAACAAAGCCTAATCCTGCATGGTTAACGTTTTCTGGCAACTCTATCACCTTGCCCCACATTTCTGTAGGACCTGTCTTGACAATCTGCTGGGCGTCTTTGAATGACGCGATTGAACCTTCACTTTTCTTGTAATCATCGATGGTCAGGGCCTGAAATGGAGTTTGAACAGTCGTTTCGTCTGCTTCTATCACACTAAACGACGAAAGGTGGCTAATCAGCATAGCCTGCTCCCCATTAACCGTCACTATTTGCCCATTCTTGAAAAATTTTAACTTCTGGTGTAACGTGGATGTAATGGCACCCGCCTCATGAATCCATGGGCGTCCGAGCAGACAGCTATAAGCTGGCACTATATCCATAACCTGGAAAGTGATCTGGAATACATGTGGTCCAATACCAATAGGCAAATCAACTTCTCCAATGACTGATTTTCTTGATCCATCAAACGCTTTCACAATAATTCCATTGTGCCGCATTTGCCCCCCTTTGTACTTTAGCTTCACCAAGGTAGACTTGGGCATGACATTCAGAGATGAACCGGTGTCAATTAGGATATTAGACAAAGAATCCCCTTGACAATTGGCTGAGATATGGAGAGCGAAGTTGTGATTCTTTCCTTCTTCTGGCAGTTCTTCATCACAAAAGCCTAAGCCATTGCACGAAGTGATGCTGCCTACAACATTGTTGAACTGCTCTGCTGTTATATCCTGTTCTACAAAGGCTTGATCAAGCACCTTCAGTAGTGCTTCTCTGTGGACAGCTGAATTCAATAATAAGGACAGGATCGAGATTTTTGACGGTGTCTGTAGCAACTGATCTACCACTTTGTAGTTACTGAGCTTGATAATTCTAAGTAGTTCATCTGTTTCTTTATCAAGGGTTGAATTGCTTGTTTGCCCTTCTGCTTCTCTTGTCACTGGTACCACGACTATTGGATCTTTCTCAACATTTCTACTTGGGATAACCGGCGGAGCGAACACGCGGCCACTGCGCGTCATTCGGCTATTTGCTGCGATATTGGTAACTGAGGCTAAGGTTTTAATCTCGACCTCTTTACCGTTCTCAATAATAGTTGTTGCATAGCGGTAGGGGACCGCTTTATCTGAAGTGTAAGGCATTGGGCCCGGAGGGCAAATCACCACTGGCTCCCTCGGATGATAAGCTATCTCTACTTTCTCTGGAATGTTGAAGCAAGGAATGATGACATTCACCTCTTGTTCTTGTGATTCTGGAGAACTCACTTGTCTAGAAGTCTGAATCAAACCCTGATCAAGGACGCCTTGCAAATCATCTTGAATCTTTCTACAACCTCTTGAATTGACTGAACATGTACCACAGATCTGGTGGTCATGTTGGAATAGACCATGAGCACATAAAACAGAATGAATTTCAACCAAAGACCGCCGAATCTCCTCTATCTTCGTAACATGTTGTTCATTGAGACAAACTTCTATATTGTTCACTGATGAAGGACCATGACTTGGCATTGGATTGTCCTTCACATTGGGACCCATGTTCTTGAAGGTCAGGATACCTGCTCTTGTCAACTTCTGTACTTCCAACTTTAAAGCAAAACAGTTGTCTAAGTCATGACCTGGAGCATTCTGATGAAAGGGACAAGATACCTCTGGCTTGTACCACCAAGGTAGCACTTCTGGTACAAGAGGTCGTGGTCATGGTTGCACAAGGTTTTTAGTGATCAAAGCTGGATACAATTCTGCATATGACATTGGAATTGGATCAAAATTGGTTCTTCTTTGCTGCTGTGGTGGACGTTGTTGTAACTGATGTTGATGTTGTTGAGGTTGATGTTGTTGCTGATACTGAGTATTCTGTTGGAAGCGGTTGGTACGCTGCTGAGGGTATTGGACTTGAACTGGAGCGGAAGTGACTACTGGAGTCACGGCTGCTATATGTTGGTGTTGGGAATGGTAAGGATAATTGATCCTTCTTGGATGATTATAGGACACAACATTAGTTTCTTGTTCCTTCTTTTTCATAAAACCGCCGTACCTCTTTACCCCGCTTGAAGATGAACTTCCTTCTCTGACTAGTCACCCTTCTCAAACTGCTTCCTCTAAACGGACTCCCATGTTTACCATGTCAGTAAAGTCTGTAGGAGCGCTTGCAATCATCCTCTCGTAATAAAAAGTATCAAGAGTCTTTAAGAACACTTTCATCATCTCCTTTTCTTCCATAGGTGGAACAACCTGTGCTGCAATTTCGCGCCACCTTTGCGCGTATTCACGGAATGTCTCCTTTTCTCTTTGTTGCATGGACCTCAACTGATCTCGGTCTGGCACATTATCAAGGTTGTATTTGTAATGTTTGATAAAGGCCTCGCCTAAATCGTTGAAAGTCTTGATCTGAGAACTGTCTAATCCCATATACCAGCGTAAAGCTGCACCGGTAAGGCTGTCTTGAAAACAATGAATGAGCATCCTTTGGTCGTTGGTGTACATTGACATCTTTCGCACGTACATAACCAAATGGGTCTGTGGACAAGAACTTCCTTTGTACTTTTCAAATTCTGGTAGTTTAAATTTTGCTGGCATCCTTACGTCTGGAACCAAACACATATCATTTACATCTCTGCCAAACAGTTCTTTCCCACGAAGAGCTTTTATCTCTTTTTGTAATTCCGCAAACTGATCCTGGAATTCATCCATTCTATCATTGAGACCAGGATCCTCACTTGGGGTAGGGCCGTGATAGACAGGTTCTCCTAGGTGAGGAGTATAGTGAACAACGGGAGGCACATTAGTGAAGACAGGAGCATTTGGTGGAACGAACTCTTGTTGATATCTATCTTGATTAAGATCCCTGGGTATTTCCCAAGGACGGGATGCTGTGATGGTAACAGAAGTGACTGGGACAGCGTTGATTTCTGAAGCGATGACTGTAGTGACGGGTGCTGTTGTTGTCTGATTCTGAATTTGAGGTTGATTCTGTGCCGAAGTCTGTCCTGAATTATGAACTTGAGCCCTAGCCTGGGCTTCCTCTGCTTGTAGACGGGTGGTTAACATTTGGTTGCGCATCTCTGCTGCCTGTGCTTGCGCCTGGATCTGTGCATCTTGTGCTTCGGCAACCTGAGCTTGTGCTGTTTGAAGTTGAGCAGCTTGGGCTGCTTGGTTTGCTATCAATGTCTCGACCATAGCAGAAAGGCGGTCAACCTGAGCTTTCAATTCTCGGTTCTCGTTATCTGTTATCTCCATTCTTCTTTTGTAGTTGGCTCTTGTGTTGTAATTATGCGTCAGCTTGAAATGGATCTTCTGGCGGGAAGCAACTGTTAGAAGACTGGACCAAGACAGACAACCTGTATGCACGTGATGCATGGATATGCAAAATGAATGATTTTCTAAGGAACTCTAAGTGAAGGAAAAAATAGAATTGCAAACATTTTTGATAACAAAACAAAAATTTTCATTTTAAGCATTTTCATCAAAATATACAAAGTTATCAACCCAAAATACAACCAAGAAAACCATTTAAGGACATGTGTCATCAGGACGAGCATAAACAAGTAGGAGTTGTCCTTCAAGTCTCTCAATTCTTTCTTCATAGGCCTTCTGCATAAAAGCTTTCTCCTTCACCAAACTGTCTACAAGACCTTTCCATGCACCTGAGGACTGTGGAATCTGGGAGTAATCTGTTGTGCCTGAGGAAAATAAATCCTCTTGCACCCTTGGACGTTTACCTGCACGATCTTCTCCACTCTGCTCCTTTAACTGTCTCTGAAGTTCTTCATTTTCCATTTCGAGCACCTGGGCCTTATCCTTCCAAGCGTCTCTCTCTTTCTTGACCCTCTCCAAGGTGGCTTGGAGTTCTTCTTTGTCATCTAGCGGAAGGTAGGGGGTCTTCAACGGAGCGGGTTTGATAGGATCATGATGTGGGTATGGCATTTTCAACTGTATAGCTCTGGCTCTGATCCACTGGAGGTACGGCTCATAGGAGGTACAATCTTTCTTACCCAATTCAAGTCTCCCTTTGCGACAAACACGATGCCAAGCTCTTACTACTCTCTCTTTCATGGTAGGGTCCTCCTCGTTATCCCTCAAGAAAATACCTTCTAAAAGAATGTTAGGAGGCTTGTCCTTCATAGGGTAACCGAGTTGTCTCCTAGCAAGTACTGGATTATAAGAAATGATTCCCTTTGTGCCCATGAGGGGCACATTGGGGAACTCCCCGCAACTATCAATGATCTTCACATCGTCTAAAACTCTACTATACCATGCAATATCTGACTGGGTAAGAGACATAATCCTCTGTGACCACTGAAGTCCTGACTTGCGATCCCAAAAAGTAGCTGACTTAGGAAGATGAGAGACAAACCATTTGTAGAGTAACGGTATACAGCAGACTATGGTTCCTCCTCCTTTCAAAGTACGGTAATGGATGGAATGATAGGTGTCTCCGAGCAAAGTTGGAACAGGATTACCACTTAGGAAGATGCGTATAGCATATGAATCCACAAAACCTTCAATATTAGGAAATAGTAACAAACCGTAGATCAACAAGGCGAACAGATGCTCCACAATAATATCACAACCTTGACTAGCAAAATAAGAAACCTTCCCCATTAAGAACTTGGCAGTGAAACCTGGAAGTCCTCCTTTGGTGGTGAAGTTATTCTTGAATTCTGATTTCTTCATGTACAACACTTTTGCAAGAGAACTATGCTCGGGTAACTTTTCTGAACCAGAGAAAGGTACTGTATCAGCAACTGGGATGTGAAGCAACTAGGCATACTCTTCCAATGTAGGCACGAGTTGATAGTCTGGGAATGTGAAACAGTGATAGACTGGATCATAGAACTGTACTAATGTCTGCAATAACCCTTCTTCCATCCTAAGCGTCAATAAAGATATAAGTGCCCCATATCTGTCTCTGAAACCAATAGGATCTGCGATCGAAGAAACCAGTTTCTTTAGTTCATCTATCTTTGGATTGATGAGATTGTACTTTTTCACACTTCTCCGTCCAAAATCCATGTTTCCTGCAATATTTGCAATCCTCACTTTAAGTTCCTTGGAAAAAGGTTGAAATGATGGGAATGAATGCATGTCATGCATGAATGCAACAAACACAAACATGGTCAAACAATACAAGGCTCAAAGTTCATCACCAGCATGGAGTTTAGGACAAAGCCCCAAGATAAGTTCTAAGGTTCACCTGCCAATCGGGTTCTAAAAGTTCCCAAGGTTATGGATCCTTCTTCGGATAATACCGGGTTAAGCAACTGCTCGCTTTCCAATATTATTCTCAAAAGAATCTCGCTTGAGTGTGATATCGCGTATCAACCAAACCAGACTTTTGGTCTGAAGTGGTCACCGCATCACATCCTAAGTAAGGCCAAGATGGGGTAAAGGTAAACTAAGGTCCTTGGCTTCACGGGCCCGTCGAAAGCAACAATGCCTCACAAATGACTTGTTTAGCACTATCACCCTCAAAGAGGCCTCCACCAAGCGGACAAAGGCTCAAGTCAACTCGGTAAGGATTGTCTCCTATCAAGTCAACCTGAATTATCATCCATCCTATCTCAAATGTGCCCCAAATCTGGGTATAGGATTTATCATAAGTATCCCTCAAAACCCAAAATAACAAACATTACAAACAATACAATTTAGCAAATATTCACAAAGCAAACATATAAACAAGCAAAGATAGGCTAAACCCTCAAATAAGTTTAATCATTGTTATCCCCAGCAGAGTCGCCATTCTGTCGCGGCGGGATTTTTCACGAGATTAAGTATTGATTGAACTTAACCCGTTTGAAAAAATATTTTAAATGCAAGAGTCGCCACCGTCTTTTATTTTATCCAAAAAGAGGAAGGGAAAAATAACGATAAATCCCTTTAGAGTTACGGGTTCGGGGGTTGGTTATGCAAAGGGAAGGTATTAGCACCCTCTACATCTGTGGTACTCCACAGGAACCTTTTTGCTTATGTTTATGTGAATGCTTTGCTTTTTTCGCTTTGATCGTTTGATTGGGGAGATGAGAAAAGAACTTGATTTTATTGTTTTTGGACTCGATAAAGTCGTAGACTTCATGCTTACGTATCTCCAAGGCGCAATGGAGAAATCAGAATCCACGTAGTTCTCCCAAAAGAAAAGGGGAAAGTCTGTTTTGTTGATTTTAGATTGACGTGTCTTGCCATCTCTTGCTCGACCTAGGCGGGAGGCTTCGAGACTGACACGTCCTTTTGAAAATGTTTTTAAACTGAAAAGCCAAAGCTGGCAAAAGATTTGAACGAGCCTAAACCCTGAAATAAATAAATGGGCTCATTATAAGGAAGCCCAAGAGTAAGCTTGTGAGTGTGTGAAAAGGGTTTCTTAAACGGCGACCGTTGGAATCGCATCGGGTTTCTCTTTTTGGATTTTTTGATTTTTTAACATAAAACGTGAACAATACGTTTAAACACACAATACAGAATATAAAAAATGCGAGAAAGTAAATTATTACAACACAGTTAGCTATGAATAGTTAGTATTACGAATAGTTAGTGGAGTTAATCGAGCTGAAACTGAAACGAAACGGTTAGTAACAACATAAACAAATATAAAAAAACAATATAAACATTTACTTTAGACAAAATAAACATTTGATATAAATAAACATTTAATTAAAATAAATATTTAAACAAATAATTAATTTAACTAACATTTAAATAAAACATATATGCAAAATAATAATAAAAGATAAACAATATTTAGTAAACAAAAGTAATATATATATATATATATATATATATATATATATATATATATATATATATATATATATATATATATATATATATATATATATATATATATATATATATATATATATATATATATATATATATTTATATTTTAGACAATAAATATATAGTAGACAAAAATAATATATATATACATTGAGACAAATAATATATAATAGACAAAAATAATATATATATATATATATATATATATATATATATATATATATATATATATATATATATATATATATATATATATATATATATATATATATATATATATATTAAAACACATGTCGGCAAGCCGGAACTTTGTCGATTTCAGAGATAAGTGAAGAATATTACCTTGTGTGAAGAGGATGAACTTCTGATCGTCCAAATGATCGACCGAAAGCTGAAAACCGTCACCGACGCAGTGCTGGCTGCCTTCGTGAGTACCTGACTTCAACGTCGCTTTTGATCGGTGAAACGACGCCGGAATGAAATGAACCTTGGATATTTGTGACCTGGACTCAACGAACTTCAAAGATATGAAATCGGTTTTGTGTTTCGGTGAATAATCGGGACGATTTTGGGTTACCGAAAATGAAGAACAAGTGAAATACGGTAATGCTTTTGGAAAAATATTTCTTTTCAATTCTCTGTTTCTCTCACCACACGTTTTTTTCTTACTGATCCACCTTTTTCTTCCCCTTTTTTTCTTACTAACCACATCTATATATATATATATATATTTAGATTACTTAAACAATAAGAAACCTAAAAAATATCTAACATAAATTAATAATATATATTTAGATTACTTAAACAATAAGAAACCTAAAAAATATCTAACATAAATTAATAATATATATTTAGATTACTTAAACAATAAGAAACCTAAAAAATATATCATAAATTAATAATATATATTTATATATTATATAATAATAATAATAATAATAAACTAATATAATATTAATCCTAATTAAATAAACTAATTAACAACTAAACACAATTAATATTAAGCACAAATAATATTAACGGCACACGATTAAAATACGATAAAATCGAGCGACACGAACGCGATAAAAACGATGACAATTTGCACAGCAAAACAGACAAATTGATAAAACCAATAAACCAGTAAACCGGTAAACCAGTAAAATCAACAACACGACTCAAACAGACTCGATTAAATCACACGGCACAACACGTAATTAAATAAACAACCCTAGGCAATAATAAAATCAACACGACATCACGAAAACGCTGACAAACACAATCACAAATAATCGGACAATACGAAAACTCTAATATATTCGAAATACAGTCAAAATACCGACAAACAAACAATTAAATAGATAAAAATGCACAAAACCTAATCGAAGCGATGCCACGCACAAAAGAGATAAGCGAGATAAATACGAGGCAACGATATCGGCCAGGTTTTGCTAAAACAACGAAATACAACACGGTAAGCAACGAAAACACACAAAACCTAATCAAACCAGTTGTCATGCGAAGTTTAAGAAATTGAGATGAATACGAGACAACGAGATTAATCAGGATATGGTCAACAAAGCCAAAGTCAAATTTTGGGGTGCGACAGACGGGCCTGATCGAACTGAAGACAACCTTCATCTATCAGTTACTGAATACCCCTTCTCAAACTGTCACACCCGTTTTCGGCAGCTTGACAATTTCTGCATTCTTCCCCACAGCCTGGGAAAATCTGTCCTTTCAGAAGTCGGTCTTTAACCACCGATAGCGAAGTCTTCACCTTAGTCACATCAGAAACCAAATTCAAAGTTTCCCCACTATCAACAGCATTAATCCTCTGCCCGCCGTGAGCCGGCATCGGGTTCTGGATAACATTAGGCACCAGAGCAAAATTGATAGCCTGGGCATCTCTCAAATCTTGTACCTTTAACTGGAGAGCCTTGCAATTATCTGTAGTATGGCCAGGTGCGTTGGAGTGAAAAGCACATCTGGCGTTGACATCATAACCTCTAGGCAAATTATTGGGATTGATTGGTGGGGGCAGAGTTCTCAACGTAACCAGATTCATGTCAATCAACCTGGGAAGTAATACTGAATAAGGCATTGGGATTGACTCGATGACCCGGTCCGTCTGCCTTGGACGTTGTTGATAGTGTCTCTGCTGACCCGGATTACCTCCTTGTTGTTGATTGTTGTACCTGGGTTGTTGTTGCGGATGATATTGCGGTTGAGGAACAGGTGTTGGAATAGTGACTGCGGCCACTTGATCTTGATAATAATTAGGGCGTCCTCTACCCCTGCCTCTGCCGGCATACACAACGCTTGCCTCGCCTTCTTTTCTTCGCTGACTGTTACCAGCAAACGGTCTCTTGGGACCTGATGAGTTGGAAGCACTATTGTCTTGAATTCAGCCCATCTTCAACAGACTCTCGATTCTTTCTCCAGCAATTAATATCTCTGCAAAGCTGATTGACGGGCAAGCAACCAATCTCTCAATATAATTGCCTTGAAGAGCGTTCATGAACATGTCCGCCATCTCCCTTTCAGACATAGGGGGTTGGACGGACGCAACAATCTGTCTCCAACGCTGAGACATACCTTGGCAGTCTGAGACATACCTTGCAACAAGGTCCGATTTGGAGCCATGTCCAAGTTGTATTGATATTGCTTGATAAAAGTCTCTGCCAAGTCTTTCCAGCTCTTGATGGTAGTACGAGACAAATGAGAATACCATTCACGAGAAGCTTCAGTTAGACTGTCTTCAAAATAGTACATCCACAACTTTTCATCTTCCGTGTGAGCTCCCAACCTTCCCAGATAAGATTGGAGATGAGTGCGTGGGCAAGAAGCCCCGTTGTATTTCTCAAAAGTAGGGGGTTTGAACTTGTGAGGAATCCTTGCTCCCTGAACCAGACCAAGATTTGTGACATCAAAGCCTAAGGAATTTTGAGACTCCAAAGATTTGAGCTTCTCAGCAAGCTCATCCATATGGCGAGTGGTCTCGAGGGCCTCGTCGTGCAAAGAAAATTGATCATACTGATAATCTTCAGTAACGGGACGCCCGTTAATCCGAATTCCTTGATTCACATTGTACCTTCCGCCAATACCATTTCCAACATTCCCCGTGTTGCCAACATTACCCGGGTTTCCATCAGCATTTGCGTTACCCGTGTTACCAGTGTTCACAGGGTTATCAGTGTTCCCAGGGTTACCAGGGTTTCCCTCAGCATTTGGTATCTCCACCTCCGGATCGGGTCTCGGTTGCTCAACCAATTCCCTCAGCTTTGCCTGGCCTTCTGCCATACCAGTCATCAATGTCATGAACTGATCCATCCTTTCACGCATATCAGCCAGCTCTTTCTGTACTTGGTCCATCGCTAGCTGTGGACGATTTTCCTTTGTCGGGTACCTATGGACTCGCTTGGGACCAATAACTGCCTGATACAGGGAACAAACATTAGACACTGCGGTGACACCTGCAAAACAGACAAGGGTTAATATGCATGGTATGCGATGCACTGCTTGTTCAGTTTTAAGGCACCCCCATTTTGAAAGGGAATACCCTGCAAATGAATAAGCATGAGATGTTGGATGCAAATATGCAAATGATGTTATGCAATGCAAAGGCATGTCAATCAGAATTGATGGATCCGCTTGAACATCTGTCAGGTTGCACTGCCTGGAGAGAAATTCACTGAGGAATATAATACAAGACCAAAACTCTGCTCCAGAAAACCGGGTTGGTTGGAGGTTAAGGTTTCCTGAATTTAGCCCGCCCCTCACTGGTAGGTTCTAAGAACAGAAGTTCGTCAGCTTCAGCCCTTCAGTCGCGAATAATACGTTTACCACTGAAGGTTTGGTATTATTACGGGACAAAAGACCTCCATTGACTCCCCTCAACAGGACATCCTAATAGCAAGTTCCCAGTCTCGGGATCCTCGGATTGAGCAGCGAGAATGCGTCCACCAGAGCTAACATAATCACGTCTCGGAGGAGAGGCCTCGACTGAGTTCTCGGGAAATGGTCACCAGAGTCGACGATTTCTAGAGGAACATCCTGCCGTTACGGAACACCCGTAAGACATAATATATCCAAAAGAAACCTCGTCTGGGTGTGGTTCTTCACGAACGACTTAACGTAGCAACACGCCACGCAAGCCTCATGATTATCCACTCTAAAACCTATGTGTACACTCAAGCCTGGGTAATGGGCTTATCTCTCATAGAACACCCCATCCCAACAAACAAATAAACAGATCCAATAGATACAACAGATGCATGCAAGCAGGTAAGCAAATAAATGTACAAAAGCATGAACACCCAATAAACAAGAAATCACACAAGCTAGGAGGGACTCGCTTAGGGAAGATGGACCAGCAAGAGGTCAACTTCTTTCAATCCCTAGTGGAGTCGCCAGCTGTCGCAACCTGAAAAATGGAATGCGAAAAAAAACAACCGGCGAAAGAAAATGACAGAAGAGTCGCCACCGTGCGTTATTCATCCCAAAGGAGGGAAAGGAAACGCTCGAAGTAAACCTGAAAAAGGAAAGGACAAGACGGGGTCTCACAACCAAATCTTGGGTTCGGGAGTCGGTTATGCAAAGGGAAGGTATTAGCACCCCTACGCATCCGTAGTACTCTACGGGATCCACTTTTGTAGTTCTTGTCTAAAGGGTGTGAGTTTATCTTGTGTTGTTTACCAAAAAAAAGGGTTAAATGAAAATGACTCGCGCGGATGTCGCATCCACTGCATACGTATCTCATCTGAATATGAGAATCAGAGTCTTCGTAGCTCGGCTGACCTATGGGTTGGGGGGATGTATGCTCGCTAAGACATCGCGTCTTATGACTACGTATCTCATCTGGAATGAGAATCAGAGCAAGCCGTAGTTCGGCTAACTACGGGGTTATGGAGTGGGTTTTGGACGAACGACGTTACTACACAATCTACCAGATGCTCGACCTTTGGAGACTTACTCACCTGTAGTAGAAGGAGTAAACGTGTGTTTAGGAGAAGAAAAATCAATGAGTTTGTAGGGTTTGAGGGTTACTCATGCAAAAGGGCAAAAAGGCAGTCCTCGACGAAGGAACCGCGCTACCTGTGGGGATACGAACACATACAAAACAAACATGTATAAAGTAAACATGCCAACAAGGGGCTCAGAAGTAAATAAACAAAAGAAAACAAATGCCTCCTATCGAGGTCTTCCAGCTAAGAAAGCGATATAATGCGGAAAAAGAGGTAAAAGTACCACACGGATAAAGATCCGAAGTAACAGCAATTAAAGGAGTAAGAAACGCAAGGATCTCCCAAGCTAATTCCCTCAAAGAAAGGTGAGTCAGTACAGGTAATCAGAATGAACCTCCAGGGGGTATCCCACAAATAAAGTGGGAAAACCACGCAAACCATCTCTGTAAGAGTCTGTGAGCCCTCACAAAAACTCAACAAAAGGGTTAGTGAAACACGATAAGCATTTTTTTCATGGATAACAGTATGGTTTCAGAAACCTCAAACCCTGTGGCATACACTTCAGAAATCATGTGATTAAACATTCAAGGCATAGGTTTCACCCATTCATGCATATGCGAAATCTAACGATATCCACACTTCTAAATTCAAACATAATACATCACACATTTAGAACATTCAAATTGAAGGCGTAAAATAATGGGAATAGGGCAAACCTGATTGGAGAGATCGGTTGAAATCAGATGGCACGACTGGGTTTGCAAGGCAATGTTAGGGTTTGTGTGAGATGAAAGTGTGTGAGTCAGATTGAATTTTTTAGAGCTGCCTGGGGGTTGCTCTGAGTTCTCTGTCAGGTTTCTCTTCAGGTTTTGTCCAGGGTTTTGTTTCAAGGAAACCTCAGAGTATTTTGCTTCCCTTCCTTTTTCTGTCTGATCTTCCTCTTTTATAACCTGATTTTCATGGCTTTGTGGGCTCAAATGAGAGAGGTCCAAGTCCAAGTTTTTTCTATTATTTTTTTTTATTATTATTTTTTTTTTCGTTTTTTTTTTAAATAAAGTTTCTTGGATCTAATTCTGATTGACATGATGAAATGCAATATGAAATGCTAAATGAATGCATGAATGAGGAGGGCAAATTTTGGGGTGTTACACACACACACATTCAGACTTTTCCATCTTTCTTAGGAACGAGCACAATATTGGCCACCCATTGAGGATATGTAGAAGTCACCAGAAACCCCGCATCAATTTGCTTCTGAACTTCTTCTTTGATTTTTACTGCCATATCGGGATGAGTTCTTCTGAGCTTCTGCTTTACAGGCCCACACTCAGGCTTCAAAGGTAGGAAATGTTGCACGATATCAGTATCTAGACCAGGCATGTCTTCATATGACCAGGCGAAGACGTCAACATATTCTCGTAGCAATTCAATCAACCCTTCTTAACTGACTCTTCCAGGACTACCCCAATCTTTACTTCTCGCACACAATCTTCAGACCCTAAATTGACTGTTTCCAGATTCTCAAGATGCGGCTGAATGATCTTCTCTTCATGCTCAAGTAGACGGGTAATCTCGTCAGGAATCTCTTCAACATCATCTTCTTCCGCCTAAAATACAGGGAATTCAAAGTTGGGAGATGGTGTTGGATCATTATGTTCAATGGGTTTGATCAACCTGCATAATGATTTTGGATATAAAAAGCTTTTAGAATTCAAGCAAGGCAAATCATTATGCAGATGAAAAGATTGATTTTATTTTATCTTTTTAGGGTTTTATGTGATCACCAATTTCATGCAAAAAAGCGAAAAGGGGAAATAATTGGAAAAACAAACATTTCACATGAATTTACTGAATGAAAGTATCATTGCATTTATGCGCCAACAATGTCATCACTTCTCCTTTTGGCATGGGAGAAGGGTTTTCAAACATAATGAACATTACTTTGACTTATGGATAACTGTTGGAATATCCATAACGACCCAATTATTGCAGATCCCTCCAAGGATGATGAAGTTGCCAAAATCCTCTTCGTCCTCTTCCAAAATGGCATCAGCCTCTTCATCCTGACCAATGTGAATGAAACCTCCACTCTTGAACAAACCTTGCTTGTTGAAGACCCCAGAAGAATAGCCTATGCCAGCCCGGGACTTGTTGTCTTCTAACTCAATCATTTTCCCCAATCCAGCAGTTGCACCATGCTCAATGGCCAACTTCGCATCTTTGTAGGAAGCAAATGAAAGAGTTTTCTTCTCAACAGGCTCAGCAATAGATAAAGCTTGGAAAGGAGTTCCAACTTCTTACTCAGCATCTATGTATGAGAAGGAAGATAAACGGCTAACCAGGAGAGCCCTTTCTCCCCCTACCACCACCAGCTTCCTGTTCTTCATAAATTTCAGTTTCTGGTGTAGGGTGGATGTCACGGCGCCAGCCTCGTGAATCCATGGTCTGCCTAGGAGACAGCTATACGATGGGTGAATATCCATAACTTGGAAGGTAATCTGGAAATCACTTGGTCCGATTTTGACTAGGAGATCAACCTCACCAATCACAGTTTTGTGGGACCCATCGAAAGCCTTCATAACTACTCCACTCTGCCTCATGGGAGGCCCTTGATAAGACAATTTCGCGAGAGTGGTCTTCGGCAATACATTCAATGATGACCCAGTGTCCACCAACACATTGGACATGGCGTCGTCTTTGCAGCTCATAGATATATGTAATGCCAAGTTGTGGTCTTTTCCCTCCTCGGGGAGATCAGAGTCACAAAAACTCAAATTGTTACAAGCGGTGATATTTGCAACAATGCTATCAAACTGTTCTAGCGTGACATCGTGATCTACGTACGCCACATCCAACACCTTCTGCAGAGCCTCCCGGTGTGGTTCTGAATTCAATAGTAGTGATAACACAGATATTTTGGATGGCGTTTGTAGAAGTTGGTCTACAACATTGTACTCGCTCCTTTTGATGAGCCTTAGCATCTCATCACAATCTTCTTTCGTATTGCCACTCGGGCCAACAGAAGCAGGAGTTTTCAACATGGAGGCGGGCTTAGCAACAAGTGCCGGATTCGGAATGCTCACAGCATTCCCAATCGGGCGTTCAACAAAATTAGCGTCAACACTACCTCGAGCATCAGCCTGGGGTTTCACCGGAGCTGAAAATACACGACCGTTGCGGGTCAAACCACTGACGTTAGCAATGTTTACAACAGACGAAGAGGGCAAGGGCACCTCTTTCCCACTTTCCACTGCTACAACATTGTAGTGATAAGGAACCGCCTTCTCAGAGGAGTACGGTACAGGTCCTGCTGGCTTGATAGTCAGAGCTGGAGAAAACTTTTGCTTGCTACCATCATACTTGATGACAACAGGCTCAGGTATCCGGAATACCGGAGAAATTACGTTGACTTCGAGCTCATCTTCGTCAACATTTCTATTTTGAAGGATCTCGATGACTCCCTCGTCCAACATCTCTTGAACATCTCTGCGCACCTGGCGACATCCTCTCTGATTGACAGAACAGACTCTGCATCTATCATGGTCATGCTCATAATGGATATAATCATACAGCAAGCGATGCATCTCAACCAGCGATTGTCAGATATGGCTGACATATTTAACTTTGTACTTGCCAGGACAGCCTTGGACCATATTAACAGACTTCCCATGCTCAGGCAATGGGTTCTTCTTCACATTCGGACCTACGTCCTCGAAAAACAAAATCTCGTTTCTCACAAGGTCTTGCACCTTGGTCTTCAAGGGATAACAATTCTCCACATTGTGTCCGGGAGCACCGGAATGATACACACAATGAAGCTCAGGCTTGTACCACCACTGGGGGTTAGCAGGTACAGCGGGAGGGTCTCGTGGAGTGATTAACTTTCTATCGATCAAAGATGGATAGAGTTCAGCATAAGTCATCGGAATTGGATCAAAGGTGACCCTCTTCCTCTCATAGTTGGTGTTGGCATTGTTGTTGTTATTTCGAGGCTGGCAGGCCTGCTGTTGTGGACGCTGTTGTGGACGCTGTTGTTGTTGCTGATATTGCTGAGTTTGCGGTTGCTGATAATGTTGAGCTTCCCTGAAAACAGGTGCTATATGAGCCACCTGATGCTGATTGTTGACTGGGCGAGCAATCTTCCTCTTCACAAAGGGTCTTCTCTTGACATGGGAAGACACAACATGCGTCTCTCCCTCCTTCTTCTTTGCAAAGCTTCCATATCTCTTTGCTGAAGAGCCTTCCTCTCGAGTTAAGCGTCCTTCACGGACCCCTTCTTCCAATCTCATCCCCATATTTACCATCTCGATGAAGTCTGAGGGAGCGCTGGCTATCATTCTCTCGTAATAGAACGAGCTCAAGGTCTTTAAGAAGATCTTGGTCATCTCTTTCTCCTCAAGGGGTAGCACTATCTGAGCTGCCAATTCGCGCCATCTCTGGGCGTATTCTTTGAAGGTCTCTTTCTCTTTCTGGGACATCGCCCTCAACTGGTCCCTATCAGGAGCCATATCCATATTATATTATATTGCTTGACGAAGGCCTCGCCAAGATCATTGAAAGAGCGGATGTTCGAACTCTCCAAACCCATGTACCACTGGAGGGCGGCACCAGACAGACTGTCCTAGAAATAGTGGATGAGCAGTTGATCATTATCAGTTTGTGTCGACATCTTGCGAGCATACATCACAAGATGACTGAGAGGGCATGTGTTTCCTTTATACTTCTCAAAGTCAGGCACTTTGTGTAACACCCCGATAAAAATAAGATAATTATTTAAAATAAGTTAATAATATATTTATTTATTTAATTAAATAATTGGATTATTATTATTGGAATTATTATTATTGGAATATAATGTTGGAATTAGAAAAGAGTTCCATTTGGTAAAAAGGGTTTTCACGTGAAAAACAGAGAAGCGGCTGAAAGTGGAGAAAGGGCAAAAAGGCAAAGCAAGAGAAAGAGGGTTGAAGAAGGGAAAAGCTTGAAGCTAAAGGATTGCCGGATTAACTCAGGTAAGGGGGGTTTATCGTCGTTTAATGGGTATTATGGGTTAACATGTAATGGGTAGTGATAAACCATTGATTTGACTCTAATTAGATGATGAATGTTGAAATTGTGAAATTTTGGATGAATGAGATATGAGTAAGATTGAGGAAATTCGTAGGAATTAGAGGTAATAAGGTTAGAAATTGTGAGATTGAATGTGTATGATCTGTGTTAGACAATATGAATGAATGTTGTGTAAAAATTGGAATGTGGAAGGTGGGATCTGAGAATCTCGTAGCAGAGAAAACCATAGCAGATCTGGAATTCTGGTTTCTGGTCATACGCGTATGGCACTAGGCAATACGCGTATGAGATGGTCTGGTACGCGTATGGCACTAGACAATACGCGTATGGATGAGGAAGATGATGTTTTGAACGTGGTTTTGTCTCTGTTGGTACGCGTATGAGGAAGTGGTACGCGTAGCATACGCGTATGAGGCAGACAATACGCGTATGGGATTGGCTGAGAAATGGGCCATACGCGTATGGGACTAGGCAATACGCGTATGGGCAGAATTGTGATTTTCTGAGCTGTTGTTGTGCAGTTTTTTTGGCTGTTCAGCTGAGTAATGTAATTTAGCTGATGTATGATGTAGTAGGGATCATTTCCCGTTGTTTTGAGCAGTGTAGGTATTAGTAGAGTGTGCTAATACGGTGATTTATTATTTAGCATGATATGATATGATTCTGTGATAAACATGCTGATGATGTATGATGGTATGCATAATACTGTGAATGTATCTGTTATGTATGCAATTGTGAATGGACTGTTTATGGCTTAGAGTGTGAGCATATGTCTATTTTGAATTGTTGTTGATGTTTGCATGCTAGGTGATTTAGCATGTATATTATGGCCTTTATGGTGGTAGCTAATTCCCATGGTGAGGAATTAGTGAGTGAGTTGTTGTGGATTGTTGTTGATGTTTGCATGCTAGGTGATTAGCGTGCATATCATAGCCCTTGGGGTGGTAGCTAATTCCCATGGTGAGGAATTAGTGAGTGAGTCACTAGGTCTCAAATGAGTGGGACTAGTGAGCTTGGTAGCCGTATCTGGATTTGATCGGTGAGGTTGAACTATATGTTCACGAATAGTCGGTACCGCATGCATGGAGTCTCATTGCATAATGTATGTATGGCGTATAATATGAATGGATGTATTCCAATATTATACGTGTGTTTTGTGTTGAGTTGAGTATGATGATGATTATGAGTTGATGTTACCGTTGTTGAATGTGTGATATGATTAGGGTGATGAAATGTGTTAATTTACTTAGCATTACATGATATTTTATAATGCTTATTATATCGATTGAGGAACTCACCCTTACAACTATGTTTCAGGTAACGAGCAGTGATTGAGTAAAAGCTAGTCCTTGGAGTCTAGTGTAGTTCCTTAGTGGGTCATGCTCTGGTAGATGTAACATCGGGACGGGATGTTTTACCTTGTTTCCATTTTTGGTTGTTGAACAACTTTACATGTGATGTGTTACATGTTTGAATGCTGTTAGATTTTTATCCGCTGCGAGTTATGCAATGGTTTGTTTGATTAAATAAATGAGCATGACAGGATATTTTGATGATTGGTGTGAAGTGTCAAGTGTGACACCCTTAATTGCATATCTACTCTGATTTATGTTTTGTTGATTTTATTAAATATTGGGGTATTTTAGAAGGGTGTTACATGAGTGGTATCAGAGCATAGTCGGTCGAGTCGAGTCGTAATTATTCTGTTTCCCTGTACGGGATAGGTGTTGTGTAACCCTATCAGTACTTATTGTTTTAGCTTGTTGGGCTTTCAGAATAGAGATGGCTGGAAGAGGTAGAGACGATGCTGCGATTGCTGAGGCTCTGGGTATGCTAGCTGGAGTACTTGGAGGAAATCCGAATGTTGTGGGAATGGGAGCTGCTCGTCAACTGAGTGAGTTCCAGAAGAACAATCCTCTAATGTTCAAGGGAGCATACGATCCAGATGGTGCTCAGAAGTGGTTGAAGGAGATCGAGAGGATCTTCCGAGTGACTGAGTGTGCCGATAACCAGAAGGTCAGGTTCGGTACGCATATGCTGTTAGAGGAAGCAGATGATTGGTGGGTTGCTACCCGCATTGAGTTGGAAGCTGCTGGGAGTGCTGAGATCACTTGGGCGGTGTTCAGAGAGAGATTCCTGAGGAAGTACTTTCCAGAGGATGTCAGAGGAAAGAAAGAGATAGAGTTTTTAGAATTGAAGCAGGGCAACCGATCTGTTACTGAGTATGCTGCTAAGTTCACAGAGCTGTCGAAGTATTACACTCCCTATAACGAGGCTACTGGGGAATTTTCAAAGTGTGTGAAGTTTGAGAACGGGTTACGTCCCGAGATCAAGCAGGCTATTGGGTATCAGCGGATTAGAGTGTTTTCTGACCTGGTGGACTATTGCAGGATTTTTGAACAGGATACCAAGGCCAGAGCGGAGAGCTATCAGCAAAGGGTTGATAGGAAAGGCAAGAATCAGAATGATCATGGGAAACCGTATGCAGCTGGCAAAGGTTTCCAGAGACAGAGTGGGATGAAGAGGCCTAGTGGGGGAGACTCCAGTGCCCCTGCTAAGTGTTTCAGATGTGGTCAGGCTGGACATCGTATCCATGAGTGTACCAGTAATGAGAAGAAGTGTTTCAAGTGTGGAAAAGGTGGTCACTTGGCTGCAGAGTGCCGGTTGAAGACTGTGACATGTTTTAACTGTGGAGAAATGGGTCATATCAGTCCACAGTGTCCTAAGCCGAAGAAAGAGAACCAGTCGGGAGGCAAGGTTTTTGCTTTATCGGGTTCTGAGACTTCTGCAGATGATCGTTTGATCCGAGGTACGTGTTATATTAATGGCTTTCCTCTTATAGCTATTATTGACACAGGAGCGACTCATTCCTTTATATCTTTGGATTGTGCTGTGAAACTTGAATTAGAGATATCTGAGATGCATGGTAGTATGGTGATTGATACTCCTGCGAAGGGTTCAGTGACTACTACTTCAGTTTGTTTAAATTGTCCCTTGAGTATTTTTTGGTAGAGACTTTGGGATGGACCTAGTGTGTCTTCCACTAGTGCAGATTGATGTTATCCTGGGTATGAACTGGTTGGTGCCTAACCGAGTTTATATCAACTGTTTTGATAAGACTGTGATCTTTCCTGAGATTGAGGAAGGAAAGAGTTTGTTTCTATCAGCAAGGCAGGTGAATGAGGCAGTAGCAGATGGGGCAGAGTTGTTTATGCTGTTAGCGACTTTGGAGGCTAAAGATAAACTGGTGATTTGCGATCTAGCCATGGTGTGTGATTTTCCTGATGTGTTTCCTGAAGAAGTGAATGAATTACCACCAGAGCGTGAAGTTGAGTTCTCGATTGATTTGGTACCTGGTACTAGGCCGATATCAATGGCTCCGTACCGTATGTCTGCTGTTGAGTTAACTGAATTGAAGAGTCAGTTAGAAGATCTGTTGGATAAGAAATTTATTCGTCCGAGTGTGTCACCGTGGGGTGCACCAGTGTTATTGGTTAAGAAGAAAGAAGGTACTATGAGGTTGTGTGTGGACTACAGGCAACTAAATAAAGTGACGATCAAGAATCGGTATCCTTTGCCGAGGATTGATGATTTGATGGATCAGTTGGTTGGTGCGAGTGTGTTCAGCAAAATAGATTTGAGATCGGGGTATCATCAGATACGTGTGAAAACTGAAGATATTCAGAAGACTGCTTTCAGAACAAGGTATGGACATTATGAGTATTCTGTGATGCCTTTTGGTGTGACTAATGCGCCTGGAGTATTTATGGAGTATATGAATAGGATTTTCCATCCGTACCTAGACAAGTTTGTTGTGGTGTTTATTGACGATATTTTGGTGTATTCGAAATCTGAAGAAGAGCATGCTGAACATTTGTGAGTGGTTTTAGGAGTTCTACGAGAAAAGAAGTTATTTGCTAACTGTCTAAGTGTGAATTTTGGTTAGAAGAGGTTAGTTTTCTTGGTCATGTGATTTCAAGAGGTGGTGTTGCTGTTGATCCTTCTAAGATAGAAGCGGTATCTAAGTGGGAAGCTCCGAAGTCAGTTTCTGAGATAAGGAGTTTTCTTGGACTTGCAGGTTATTATAGGAAATTTATTGAGGGATTTTCTAAGTTGGCGTTACCGTTGACAATGTTGACTAGAAAGGGGCAAGCGTTTGTTTGGGACTCAAAATGTGAAGAAGGTTTTCAAGAGTTAAAGAGAAGGTTAACTACTGCTCCTATTCTGATATTACCGAGTCCGTCGGAACCATTTGAGGTTTACTGTGATGCTTCATTGTTGGGTTTAGGTGGTGTTTTGATGCAGAATAAGCAGGTTGTAGCTTATGCTTCGAGACAGCTGAAGGTTCATGAGAGGAACTATCCGACACACGATTTAGAGTTGGCAGCAGTGGTATTTGTTCTGAAGTTATGGAGGCATTACTTGTACGGGTCAAGATTTGAGGTTTTCAGTGATCATAAAAGTTTAAAGTATTTGTTTGATCAGAAAGAGCTGAATATGAGACAGAGGAGATGGTTAGAGTTTCTGAAGGATTATGACTTTGGTTTGAATTACCATCCGGGTAAAGCAAACGTAGTGGTTGATGCATTGAGTCGGAAATCATTGCATATGTCTATGTTAATGGTTAAGGAATTGGATTTAATTGAGCAGTTTAGAGACTTGAGTTTGGTGTGTGAGAGTACTCACAATAGTGTTAAATTGGGAATGTTGAAGTTAACGAGTGGTATTCTGGATGAGATTAGAGAGGGTCAGAAATCCGATGTGCTTTTGGTTGATAAGTTGACTCTAGTGAATCAAGGTCGAGGTGGTGAATTCAGAGTTGATGAGAATGGTGTTTTGAAATTTGGTAATCGGGTGTGTATTCCGGATGTTACCGAACTTAAGAAGAGTATCCTTGAGGAAGGACATCGTAGTGGCCTGAGTATTCATCCTGGGGCTACGAAGATGTATCATGATTTGAAGAGGTTATTTTGGTGGCCGGGAATGAAAAGAGAAATTGCGAGTTTTGTTTATTCTTGTTTGACTTGTCAGAAGTCAAAGATTGAGCATCAGAAGCCGTCTGGGCTAATGCAACCGTTGGCTATTCCAGAGTGGAAGTGGGATAGTATCAGTATGGATTTTGTTTCTGGTTTACCAAAGACAATTAAGAATTTTGAAGCTATTTGGGTGATTGTTGACAGATTGACGAAATCGGCTCATTTCATTCCGATCAGAATGGATTATCCGTTAGAGAGATTAGCTGATTTGTATATTGAGAAAATTGTAAGTTTGCATGGTATTCCGTCGAGTATTGTTTCGGACAGAGATCCTAGATTTACATCGAAGTTCTGGGAAGGTTTGTAGAGGGCTTTGGGAACTAAGCTGAGATTGAGTTCTGCATATCATCCGCAGACTGATGGTCAGACTGAGAGGACGATTCAGTCACTAGAGGATCTTTTAAGGGCTTGTGTTTTGGAAAAGGGAGGTGCTTGGGATTGTTATTTACCTTTGATTGAGTTTACCTACAACAATAGTTTTCATTCGAGCATTGGTATGGCACCGTTTGAAGCTTTGTATGGTAGGAGATGTCGGACACCTTTATGTTGGTATGAGCCCGGTGAGAGTGTTGTGGTTGGACCTGAGATTGTTCAACAAACTACGGAAAAGATTAAGATGATTCAGGAGAAGATGAGGATTGCTCAGAGTCGTTAGAAGAGTTATCACGACAAGAGGAGGAAGTCACTTGAGTTTCAAGAGGGAGATCATGTGTTTCTTCGTGTTACTCCGATAACTGGGGTTGGTCGAGCTTTGAAGTCGAAGAAGTTGACACCTCGATTTATTGGTCCTTATCAGATTTTGGAGAGGATAGGGGAGGTAGCCTATCGTATCGCCTTACCGCCGTCACTTGCGAATTTGCATGAGGTTTTTCATGTGTCTCAGTTGAGGAGGTACATTCCTGATCCGTCGCATGTAGTCCAAGTAGATGATGTACAGGTGAGAGATAACCTGACTGTTGAAACATCACCTATGAGGATCGAGGATCGAGAGTTGAAGCAGTTGCGGGGTAAAGAGATTGCTTTGGTAAAGGTAGCTTGGGGAGGACCAGCAGGTGGTAATGTGACTTGGGAACTTGAGAGTCAGATGAAGGAGTCTTATCCAGAGTTATTCGCTTGAGGTATGTTTTCGAGGACGAAAACTCTTTTAGTGGGGGAGAGTTGTAACACCCCGATAAAAATAAGATAATTATTTAAAATAAGTTAATAATATATTTATTAATTTAATTAAATAATTGGATTATTATTATTGGAATTATTATTATTGGAATATAATGTTGGAATTAGAAAAGAGTTCCATTTCGTAAAAAGGGTTTTCACGTGAAAAACAGAGAAGCGGCTGAAAGTGGAGAAAGGGCAAAAAGGCAGAGCAAGAGAAAGAGGGTTGAAGAAGGGAAAAGCTTGAAGCTAAAGGATTGCCGGATTAACTCAGGTAAGGGGGGTTTATCGTCGTTTAATGGGTATTATGGGTTAACATGTAATGGGTAGTGATAAACCATTGATTTGACTCTAATTAGATGATGAATGTTGAAATTGTGAAATTTTGGATGAATGAGATATGAGTAAGATTGAGGAAATTCGTAGGAATTAGAGGTAATAAGGTTAGAAATTGTGAGATTGAATGTGTATGATCTGTGTTAGACAATATGAATGAATGTTGTGTAAAAATTGGAATGTGGAAGGTGGGATCTGAGAATCTCGTAGCAGAGAAAACCATAGCAGATCTGGAATTCTGGTTTCTGGTCATACGCGTATGGCACTAGGCAATACGCGTATGAGATGGTCTGGTACGCGTATGGCACTAGACAATACGCGTATGGATGAGGAAGATGATGTTTTGAACGTGGTTTTGTCTCTGTTGGTACGCGTATGAGGAAGTGGTACGCGTAGCATACGCGTATGAGGCAGACAATACGCGTATGGGATTGGCTGAGAAATGGGCCATACGCGTATGGGACTAGGCAATACGCGTATGGGCAGAATTGTGATTTTCTGAGCTGTTGTTGTGCAGTTTTTTTGGGTGTTCAGCTGAGTAATGTAATTTAGCTGATGTATGATGTAGTAGGGATCATTTCCCGTTGTTTTGAGCAGTGTAGGTATTAGTAGAGTGTGCTAATACGGTGATTTATTATTTAGCATGATATGATATGATTCTGTGATAAACATGCTGATGATGTATGATGGTATGCATAATACTGTGAATGTATCTGTTATGTATGCAATTGTGAATGGACTGTTTATGGCTTAGAGTGTGAGCATATGTCTATTTTGAATTGTTGTTGATGTTTGCATGCTAGGTGATTTAGCATGTATATTATGGCCTTTATGGTGGTAGCTAATTCCCATGGTGAGGAATTAGTGAGTGAGTTGTTGTGGATTGTTGTTGATGTTTGCATGCTAGGTGATTAGCGTGCATATCATAGCCCTTGGGGTGGTAGCTAATTCCCATGGTGAGGAATTAGTGAGTGAGTCACTAGGTCTCAAATGAGTGGGACTAGTGAGCTTGGTAGCCGTATCTGGATTTGATCGGTGAGGTTGAACTATATGTTCACGAATAGTCGGTACCGCATGCATGGAGTCTCATTGCATAATGTATGTATGGCGTATAATATGAATGGATGTATTCCAATATTATACGTGTGTTTTGTGTTGAGTTGAGTATGATGATGATTATGAGTTGATGTTACCGTTGTTGAATGTGTGATATGATTAGGGTGATGAAATGTGTTAATTTACTTAGCATTACATGATATTTTATAATGCTTATTATATCGATTGAGGAACTCACCCTTACAACTATGTTTCAGGTAACGAGCAGTGATTGAGTAGAAGCTAGTCCTTGGAGTCTAGTGTAGTTCCTTAGTGGGTCATGCTCTGGTAGATGTAACATCGGGACGGGATGTTTTACCTTGTTTTCATTTTTGGTTGTTGAACAACTTTACATGTGATGTGTTACATGTTTGAATGCTGTTAGATTTTTATCCGCTGCGAGTTATGCAATGGTTTGTTTGATTAAATAAATGAGCATGACAGGATATTTTGATGATTGGTGTGAAGTGTCAAGTGTGACACCCTTAATTGCATATCTACTCTGATTTATGTTTTGTTGATTTTATTAAATATTGGGGTATTTTAGAAGGGTGTTACACTTTGAATTTAATAGGGATCTTCACATTGGGCACAAGGCATAACTCAGCAGCACTCTTACCAAAGAGGTCCTTCCCCCTCAAAGTCTTCAGTTCCTTGCGAAGCTCAAGGAATTGGTCTTTCATATCGTCCATCTTCTCATAAACGTCTGGGCCCTCAGATGGCTCAGAATGATAGATGGTATCTTCAACCCTTGGTAAAGTGTGCACGACAGGAGGTGGCACGGACATGATCGGGCTAGACGCCGACAGAGAAGCAAGAGTTGGAGCAAAACCCTCTGGCATGAAGTAGGCGGGCATTCCCCAAGGGAACCCGGCTGGCATAGATGGCGCAAAATGAGCTGTCGCAGTAGGCACAGTAGAGGTTACGACCTCAGAAATGACCGTCCTTTGGGGAGGAGTTGAGGGTGTTGGAGAAGACTAGCTCTGAGCGGCCAAGAATGACTCCATCAGGGCAGTCAATCTGGCTACCTCCTCTTTTAGCTTGCGGTTCTCTTGTTCCAAATGATCCATCAGTCTTGAAGAATTGGCTCGAGTGTAGTATCGGTGAGTCAACTTGTCTTTAAAATAAATGAAGAACACAGAGTTAGACCATATGACAAGAAGCTTGGAGCAAAACCTGCTTATGCACATGATGCATGCAATGCTTGTGCATATGATTTATTTTTTTTACTTCAGAGGAACTTTAGAGTTCTATTTGCAAATTTTGGGAAATATTCCACTTTTATCACATATGGAAACATCTTATCAATAATATCTGGGAAATATATTTTTTGCACCAAAGAAGTACATCATTGGTAACCAAATACAAGAGAAAAGGAAAATGATCATCCTATGGATCCCTAAAAACAATCATCTAAAGCTCGGGACACAGGAAGGTAAGATGCACGAAGCCTTTTCACCTCCTCCTCATAGGCTGCCTCCATATCCGCCTTCTCCTTGGCGAGTCGATCATACTTCCTCTTCCAGAACCTAGAAGACTGAGGAAGTAGAGAAGTCCATGCATCATCAGGATCATCAATAACTTGATGCTCGAGAAACTCAATCAAAGCATCCTTTTCCCTAATTTGCTAAAGCAACTGTTCTCGTTCACGGATCCAAGCATGTGAACGGTCTTCGTCTCTCACTCCTTTACTCCTTGGTCAGGGAGGGTTGAAGGCCCAGCCATAACCAAAGGTGTAGGTCTCGGATACTCGTAAGGCATGAGATACTCAAAAGCTCTCCTCCTAACCCAAGCAGTGTAAGGCTCCAAAGCGACACAATTCTTAGGACCCAACTCCTTCCTTCCTTTCCTATAAATCTTGCGCCAAGCGCGGACCATCCTGCCCTTCAAGCCTTGGGGATCTTTACCCTCCTGAAAGAACACACCCTCTAACAGAATGTTATTGGGTTTATCCTTTAGGGGGAACCCAAGCTGACGACGTGCCAAAACAGGGTTGTAGTTAATCCCACCACATGTACCAAGAAGAGGTACATTGGAGAATTCACCACAAGAGTCGATAATCTGCACACCATCATACACACGGTTGTACCAAGAGATATCATCATTAGTGAGAGACATAAGTCTCGTGGACCACCGTAGACATCCCTTGTTCTCCTTGAAGGTGACCGTCTATGGTAAGTGAGAAATAAACCACTTATACAACAGAGGCAAACAACACACAATGACACCACCACCCTTTGCATTCCTCATATGCAAAGAAAAATAAGTGTCACCCAACAGAGTCAGAACGGGATTAAGATCCGAGAAAAGCCTAATAGCGTTCACATCCACAAACTTATCGATGTTGGGGAACAACACTAGCCCATAGATGAGAAGTACAAATATGGCTTCAAAGGCATCCTCACTCATGGCCTTCCCATACATAGTAGCTTGAGCAATGAGGAACTCAGAAGGGAGACCTTAAATTCCACCTTTGGTAGTCATATGAGCACCAACCAGAGATTCGTCTATATGCAACATGTCAGCTATCTCTCGAGAAGTAGGAATACTCTCTAAGCCACTGAACGGCAACTGGTCTAGAATAGGTATACCCACAAGGTAGGCATACTCCTCAAGCGTGGGCAAAAGTTGAAAATCCGGAAATGTGAAGCAACGGTACAAAGGATCATAAATCTGCACCAATACACTCATCAACCCTTCATCCACCTGAGTAGTCAGAAAAGGAAGAAGCTTCCCAAAACGAGCCTTGAAACCCAAGGGATCTAATACATAGGATGTCAAATTCCTTAGTTCTTTCAAATCCGGTTGTCTGAAGTTGTACTTCTTTGTATTCCTTCTTTGTCTTTCCATGTCTGAAAATTTGCAAATAGAACCCTTAAGTTCCTTGAAAATTTTCTTATTGTTTTTGATGATATGGATGCAAATGGGTGCATGAATGCATGAATGCAACAATCACACTCAAGGATCAAGCAAAGCACACCAAACAAAGGTCATGGGATGGATCATATTATCCTTAATATCAATTATCCATTTTGGTGGATTATGGTTTACACCTTATCAACACCCAAGTTCCATTGATATTAAGGATACATGAACGGATCAACCATGAATCAAGGGTTTGTTGCGAATCACGAGCATGGAGTCTCGGTTTAGAACCACCCAAAGGGAGTGTACTAGGGTTTAACCTGCCAGACATGTTCTACAAGAGGTCCCCATAGTCATCATCTCATCTTTCGGATATTATCGGAGAAATGGCTACTCGTATTCCAAAAATATTCTCAAGAGAGACTCTTATGAGCGTAGTATCGCGTAACAGTCGTATCAAATCTTACACTTGAACGACTTTCGCACTACATCCTAAGAATAGGCCAAGATGGGCTTGGTAAACTAAGGTCCTTGGCTTCTAAGGTCTATATTGGAAAGAGTAATGTCTACCCACAACTACTTGTGTGACATTATTGATCCCATCATGACCTCCACCAAGTGAATGGACTTGCAAGTCAACTTGCTAAGGAATAACTCCACACAAGTCAACAAGACTAAGCCATTCTCTTATCCTAAGTGCACTCGAGTTCGGGTATAGAACTCATCTCACAAAGATCACCAAGCATACAAGGAATTAATATTCAAGCAAAACAATCATTATATACAATACAGTAATCCCAAATTGCACAAAAATATGTCACAAAACAATATACAACACAATATGAAAAGTAGGCAAAACCCACTAGGCCAATACTCCTCCCCAGTAGAGTCGCCACTTTTCTGTAGCGGGGTATTCGTTACCATTAGAGATATTGACTAAATCTAAGGTAAATCATACAAGTCGAGTCGCCACCGCACTTCTATTTATCCAAAGGAATGGTTAGAAAGCGAACAAAAACCTAAAAGTTCTATCGAATTAAAAACTAGTAAAAAAGTCAGAGATCTGGGTAAGGGGGTTGGTTATGCAATGGGAAGGTTTTAGGCACCCAAAACATCCTAGGTACTCCTAGGGAGCCCTTTTCATACTTGTTATAAGGTTGTTGTTTTGTGAAAATTTGTTTGTGCAAACATGATTGAAGAGATGAGAAGAGAACGTACAAATTTATTTACATTTGTGTTGGGATGGATAAACCCATTGCCTACGTATCATCTTAAAAAAGATTAGGATCAAAACCTCGTAGTTTGGGGTAAAAATATCAAAATGAGTTGGTGAATTGATTGGTCCAAAAGCCTTAAGGTCTTTTGTTATCCAAGGGAGAAAACTCAACCTAAAACCACAAATCCACCATGTGAGGATAGCTTCAACATGCTAGTGAGGGGTTAACCCTATAATAAGCATGGAAGACTCATTGTCCGTCACTAAGGATATAGGTGAGCATTACATCTACCTCAAGGATAACTCAAACCTAATAGCTAAAGGTTATGAAATTTTTTGATTAAGAGAGTGGCCATTGAAACCACAAAAAGGTATTTGAATGAGTGGTATTTACCAATGAAAAGTATTTACAAAATATGGTCAAAGTTGATTTAGAAGTTCAATTCAAAATAAGTGTTATGAAAAGAAAGTTTGAAAATCAAAAGCATAAGGCTTAGGTTTCTAATGTTGAAAACAAGTCCTAAATGTTTGCACAAAGGTTTTGGCTTAGGTTAGAGTGGAGAGAAGAAGAAGAATGGCTAAAGTCCTAAACATACAAGAGATAAGGGACAAGAAGCAAAACCACACATGGAGTTCCTCTCTTGAGATCATATTGATGATCCAAGTAGCTCCCATCCTTTGGAATAAGCAATCACATAAGCATAAACTCAAGCAATCAACAATCAAATGAACCCTTGGAAAGCTCCTCAATGTATCTTGGATCCTTATCTCTTAGAAGCTCATGGTAATGGTTCCTCAATTTGGCTCAATGTTGGAACCCCTAGCACAAAACACACACATCAAACAGTTCTATAAAAACAAATGAGGAATGGACAAGAGGAGTTTAGAAGTTAGTCCTTTCAAAGTCATCTTCAATATTAAGCATTCTAAAGGCCCAATGCCTAGTTGCTCTTTGACTTTTATAGCACTCTAAAGGCCCAATGCCTAGTTGCTCTTTGACTCCAAATTTGCATAGGGAGAGTCCTAAAGTCTAAGTCCATTTGTCCATTTCTTTGCATTTGGTCAACAACAAACAAACAAAACACAAGCACAAAAGTATATACACAATTATGTGCTCAAATGAGCAAAAGGAAAATGGCATTAACATAAACATGTGCTCAAATGAGCAAAGGAAAAAAAAGCAAATGAATATGTACAAGAATAATAAATTTCATAAATGTAAAGTGCAAAAAGTATGTTAATGGTTAATAGTTAATGTTAGTAGTTAGTGTGCCATAAGGCAAATTTAGCGTTATGTTAAGCAATCGTAATTGGACTTATGTAGAAGTCACAACTATCTGAGGCCGGTCAATAATAATGTAGGCAACAACACAAGTTAGAAGTCTTGATTAGTGAACTAAGTTCCAACAACTTGTCATGCCAAAAGAAAAAAGAGAATTGATCTTGTATTGGTTTAAGTCCTCTGCATGGTTTAGGAAACAACCTATCCTTAATGCAAAGCCATTCACTTGATCAATTGATCAAGATGAATTAGATTTGAATCAAGGAAGATTAAGTCTCCATAATCAATGCTAACTTATCAACCTTCAACTCATTGATCAAAAAAGAAAAGAAGAAGAAGAAGGAGATGAATAATGGAAAAGGAAATGGAAAGAATAAAGTACATTAAATGAAAATGGAATGTACCAATCAATAAGTGTTGACCAATGACATTGAGGATCATGGTCGAACCATCAAAAAAAGAAGTGAGATGAAGATTGGAAGTCAAGAAATGAACAAGATATTTTTGGCATTTTTAATATTCAAAATAAACTTGAATTGAAATAATAAAGAAAGGTCAAACTTCAAAATCACTTCAAATCAACTTTGAAAAGTCCAAGTGATTTATCCTAAGTTCGACAAGGTCAAATAAAGTTTGACAAAAAATTTCAGCGTTTTTAAAAGTCAGAAACTATTTTTAATCAATTAAAAATGAATAAAAATAACCTAATTGAACTAAAATCTCAAATAAATCTCAAATCAATTAATAAATTGATGAGAATATTTTTCATAGATCCATCATCATTCAAATAGGTTGAGAAAATATTTTTGTATTTTTTGAATATTATAAACTATTTAAAATGAATTAAAAATAACCAGAAAAGAGAAAATTCACAAAAAATATCAAATGACAAGATAAAAAATATTAAAAATCACTTTTAGAAACTAGAATTTAAATGGAGAAGAATGCAATTGGTCCCATATTTTTTGGAATTAAAATGAAGAAGTTATGAATTTTTGAAAATAAAGGAAATAAAAGAAATAAAATCAGAAATTAGAAAATAACAAAAATCAGGGAACGTTGGATTGAATCTCATTAATTGACGTGGCCAATCCTAAGGTCCTCAGGCGCGTGCTCATGGTGAGTCTAAGTCAATGAGAAACACAATGCATTTAATAAAGTCATAACATCCAAAGGCTGGGATTAAATCTGGAAATGAGATCCAATGGTCCAGAGCTCATCCACGTGGGGACGGTGGTGGAAACCACCGTCTTCTCCGACGAGACTCACCGCTCCAGCCAAGATTTGCAGGTTTTCAAAACTTAATTAAAATGCACGATCCTTATACCAAATTGAAGCTGGGGTGATGTACATCACCCCTGTGACCTTGAATTGTACTCAATCTTTCTATAGAATAAGAAATCTGAGCTGGAAGATTCAGGTACATAAATTGCAGTTCATCAAAACACAAAATCAAAGCCACCACTGGCTTGCCTCTCAAGTGAGGACTTCAGAAAACACATTGGTCAGGCAAATAGATCAAGGAACAAAGAGATTCAAAGCAAAAACCAGTTGAACCATACCTTTGGATTGTGAAGATTTGAGCTCCTTTCCTTGGTTCGTTTTGCAAAACAGAAGTTCAATGGATCATATGAGGAAGGTCTAGGAACTTTAGATCTGAAAATTCAACCAAATTCAGCTGAATTTTAGATCTGAAATTTTGAAGAAAATGTGAACTAGTTCCTTTAGGTATGGCTAGGGATTCAATCGTGCAGCATATCAGGCGCCTTCAGGTTGAGATTTGAAGTGAGCAAGCATGTCTATTTATAGCTAAAATGGAGGAAAGGCAAGGAAATACTCGTGTGCATGAAAGTTGAAGGCCTCCCCATGCATGGGCCTGTACAGGCGCATGGAGGGCCCAAAAGCCAATGCAAATAGATGCTGAGATGATTTGGAGAAGGTTTGGACGTGTGGTTTGCACTCCAATTGCTTGCATATGAAGTTGAAGTTGGACTTTTTTGGATTTTTGATGAAGGAGTTATGGGCACTTGAAGTTGGATTTTTTTGCCTTTCAATGCATTTGGTCCAAAGTGACCAATTTTTGATGAACATGATATTGTCCTTAAGAACAGTTTTGCTTTTGGGATCATCTCCATTTGACCAACACATAAAAAGTTAAGTCTCAGTGCATTTTAAAATAGTCAGATGAATTAACTGATCAACTTTCCAAGTCCACAACTCACACCTTGCTGAATTGATGATTGAGGGCACTCAAATAAGTTCAAATATGCATGAAATGATGAGTTAAAGAACTTCCCTTGATTGTATTTGATAATGGGCTGAGATTGCTTCATGAGCAAGGCACACTTGATACACAGATGAATTAGGGTTTCCTTGGGAGACAAACCTCAAACCCTTTGACTTGCTTTGGTCAAAATGATGAACTGAGATACTAGGGAGGCATATTTGATGGATGAGAGCTTTGGGAACCATTTCCATGCTTGCCTTCATCTTCTCTTGGCCATATCTTTGTACCAATGATCTCCTAGGAGCTTTTAGACCTTGTGATTGCTCAAGCTACAAACAAAAGATGTTGGTGGCATATTTTTGTGCTTTTGGTTAGTAAACAAAAAATGAGAAAAGCAATGATATACAATTCAAGCATGCTTGGTGATCTCAAACCACTCACAAGAGGTCCCTCCCAAAGGCAAGGGGAACCAAGATGCTTATTATCCTTGAGGCTTTGCAAATGCAATGTTATGATGCCATGAGGGATCTTAAGGACAAAATTGGGGTCTTACACAAGTCAACTTCCTAAGGAATAACTCCACACAAGTTGACAAGACTATGCCATTCTCCTACCCTAAGTGCACTCGAGTTCGGATATAGAACTCATCTCACAAAGATCACCAAGCATACAAGCAATTGACATATCAAGCAATTCATACATTACAAACAATACAGCAATCCCAAATTTGCACAAAAATATGTCACAAATAATAATATAAACAATACAATAAAGGTGAAAAGTAGGCAAAACCCACTAGGCAAATATTCCCCGACATAGTCGCCACTTTTCTGTAACGGGGTATTTGTTACCTTTAGATTTAATGACTAAATCAAAAGTAAATCATACAATTCGAGTCGCCACCACACTTCTATTTATCCAAAGGAAAGGTTAGAAAGCGAACAAAAACCGAGAAGTTTTATCAAATCAAAAACTAATAAAAATGTTAGAGATCTGGGTAAGGGGGTTGGTTATGCAATGGGAAGGTTTTAAGCACCCAAAACATCCTAGGTACTCCTAGGGAGCCCTTTTCACAATTGTTGTAAGGTAGGTTGGTATTTGTGAAAATTATTTGTGCAAACATGATTGGGGAGATGAGAGAAGAATGTACAAATTATTTACAATTTTGTGTTTGAATAGATAAACCCATTGCCTACGTACCATCTTAAAAAGGTAGGATCAGAACCTCGTAGTTCGGGGTAAAAATCTCAAAAAACAAGTTGGCGAATTGATTGGTCAAAAGCCTTAAGGTATTTTGTTATCAAAGGGAGAAAACTCAACCTAAAACCATAAATCCACCATGTGAGGAGAGCTTCAATATGCTAGTGAGGGGTTAACCCTATAATAAGCATGGAAGACTTATTGTCCATCACTAAGGATACAGGTGAGTATTATATCATCCACTAAGATAACTCAAACCTAATAGCTAATGTTTATGAAAAGCTTTTGGGAAAAGTGGCCATTGAAACCACAAAAACAATTGAGTGAGTTGTATTTACCAATTAAAAGTATTTACAAAATATGGTCCAAGTTGACTTAGAATTCAATTCAAAATAAGTGTTATGAAAAGAAGTTTGAAAAATCAAAAGCATAGTGCTTAGGTTTCAAATTTTGAAAACAAATGTTAATGTTTGCACAAAAGTTTGGCTTGGGTTAGAGTGGAAGGAAGAAGAAGAATGGCTAAGTCCTAAACATACAAAGATGAAGGAATAGAAATAAAACCACAATGGAGTTCCCTACTTGAGATCATAGTGATGATCCAAGTTGTTCCCTTTTCCTTTGGAATAGCAAGCAATAAGCAAATAACTCAAGCAATCAAGCAAACAAGCAAGCTCATCGGAATCTTCCAATGGCTTTTGTATCTCTCACTTTGGATGCTCATGACAATGGTTCTTCTACTTGGCTCAAATTTGGGATTCCTAGCACAAGAACACACAAATCAAAAAGTTCCACAATGCAATAAAAAAAATGGACAAGAGGGAGTTTAGAATTAAGTCCTTTCCAAGTCTTCTTCAAGATTAAGCATTCTAAAGGCATGAGGCCTAGTTTCTCTTTGACATTTTTTATTCTTTTATAGCATTCTAAAGGCATGAGGCCTAGTTGCTCTTTAACTCCATTTAGCATAAGGAATGTCCTAAAGTCTAAGTCCTTTGTCCATTTGTATTTGGTTTACACAATCAAAACAAAACAAGCACAATAGTATATACACAATAATGTGCTCAAGTGAGCAAAAGGCAAATTGCATTAACATAAACATGAGCTCAAGTGAGCAAAGGGCAAAAGCAAATGAAATAATGTACAAGAATATTAAATTGCATTAAAGTAAATTGGAAGAATTAAATAACTTGAATTAAAAGTTAATGGTCAATAGTTAGTGTTAGTGTGCCATAAGGCAATTTAGCGCAATGTTAAGCAATCGTAAGTGGACTAATGTAGTAGTCACCTATCTGAGGCCGGTCAATAAAAATATAGGCAATAAACACAAGTTAGAGACCTTGACTAGTAAGCCAAGCTCCTACAACTTGCCATGCCAAAAGAAAAGAAGAATGATCTTGTATTGATCTAGGTTTTTTGCTTGACCAAGAAGCAACCTATCCTTAATGCAAATCCATTCATTTGATCTATGACCAAGATGAATTAGATTTGAATCAAGGAAGGTTAAGCCTCCCCTATGTCAAGGCTAACCACCAATTTTAACTCATTAATCAAAAGGAAAAAGATGAAGAAGAAGATGAATAAGAATGTACATGAATTGAAATTCAAATGAGATATCCAACACACATTGATCAAACATGAATAGAATCAAAGTCAATCAATGGTAAACAGAAGTAAGATGAAGTTTAGAAGTCAAGAAACAAATAAAATATTTTTGGTATTTTTGAAAATTAAAATAATACTTGAATTAAAATAAACAATTAAAGGTCAAACTTCAAATCCATTTCAAATCAACTTTGAAAAGTCCAAATGGATCATCATAAGTTCAACAAGGTCAAACAAAGTTTGAAAACAAAAAATTTCAGCATTTTTAGAAACCAGAAACTATTTTTAAGCAATAAAAAATGAATAAAAAATAACCTAATTGAACTAAAATCTCAAATAAATCTCAAATCAATTAATAAATTGATGATAATATTTTTCATAGATTCATCATCATTCAAAGAGGTTAAGAAAATATTTTTTCATTTTTTGAATATTGGAAACTATTTAAAATGAATTAAAAATAACCAGAAAAGAGAAAATTCACAAAAAATATCAAATGACAAAATAAAAAATATTAAAAATCATTTTCAGAAACTAGAATTAAAAAGGGAAAAATGCAATTGGTCCCATATTTTTTGGAATTAAAATGAAAGAGTTATGAATTTTTGAAATAAAATGAAATAAACAAAATAAAAATGAAAAATCAGAAATTAGGAAAATCATGGCGCGTTGGATCAACCTCATTAAATGAGGTGGCACATCCAAGGGAGGAGAGATGCGCGCGCATGAAAGGCATCAGTCAATTGAGAAACACAAGGAATTAAAAAAAGTCATAAGATCTGAAGACCACGATTTAAACTGGAAACTTAATCAGATGGCCTAGATTCAATTTGTCAACGGGGACGGTGGTGTACACCACCGTCTTCTTCGGCGAGTGTCTAAACTCCGGTGGAAGTTGCAGGTCAAAAAATCTTAACAAAAATGGGCGATCCTCATATCATTGGAAAGCTGGGGTGATGTACATCACCCCTGTGCCATTGGTTTTCACTCTAGATCCTCATAGGAAGAGAAATCAGAGATGGAAAATAATGGAGTTCAAACTGAACTTGATGGATTTACAAAATTAAATACACAATTCAATTGCCTCTTATGAGAGGACTTCAGAGGAGCCAATAAACACAAGAAATGAGCAAGAATCAGTGAGTTTCAAATTGAAAAAGTTTGGATATCAACCTTTGAAATGCAGATCTATGGAGCATGATCTCTCCCAATTCTTGATAGCAGCTTGTTCTTGAGATGGAAATAGGGCTAGGCTAAGGAATTAGATTCCAATAATCAACCAAGGAAGTTGAAAATTGGATCTGAAAAATTTAAATGAAATTGCAAAATTCCTTTTGAGTGAGGTTTGGATTGAGTTCTGCAGCATATAAGGCGCCTTGAGGTTGAGAAATGGTGAAGTCGAGCACCTCTATTTATAGCAAATGCTGATGGAAGCAAGGCAAATTTCATGTGCATGTGTGATGAGGGCCTCCATGCATGGGCCTGTACAGGCGCATGGGAGGCCCAAGTGCAAATGATTTGGCATGCTGAGATGTAATCGAGCTGAAATGGACGTGCACATGTAATTGAATTGGAGTGTGCGTGGAGTTTTAACAATGTTTCCATAAAGGCGCATAAATCTTCCCTCCTTCGAAAATGAATCTTACCGAAATGAAACATGGCCTTGTGGGTAATGGTTGGAAAGGTCTTGACATGAGGAACAATTGTTATGTTTAACACAAATCCATTTGGAATTAGGAAATTAATGAAAACAGGCCTTGAAGTTCAATGTACAAAACATGTTCATGTGAATTTTGCCAAAATGGACCAACTTCAAGCCCTTCTGTTTCAATTATTCAAGCCTCAAATGACAAAACCTTCAATATCAAAGTTGTAGATATTTTCAAGACAATCAATTTGGATGTAAATTTTGCATCATTTGGATTGTGGATGATAACGTTATGGGCACCTGAAGTTGGACTTTTTCACATTTCAATGACTTTGGTCCAAAGTGACCTATAATATTTTGTATTATCACATATGTTTCTTTTAGGATTATGAAAATTTGTTCAACATAACACATGAAGTAGACATCTTAAACTTTCCAATTCATTTGATACCACCTCAAAATCATGAACAATGAGTGAGTTAGGTCCTTGGGAAGTTGACCCACAATTAGGGTTTCAGTCAAAATGACCTATAATGTTTTGAAATGGATGATGACCTTCCAAGCTTCAAATCAATTTTTGATGAACATGAAAGTTGTTCATATTGTTCTTAAGAACATTGTTTCTATTGGGGTCATCACCATTTGACAAACACATCAAAAGTTAGGTCTCAGTGTACTTCAAAATAGTTAGATGAATTGACTGATCAACTTCTCAAGTCCAAACATCAAACCTCGATGAATGCATGATTGAGGATACTCAAATAAGCTCAAATATGCATGAAATGATGAATGAAAGAGATTCCCTTAATTATTTGATCATGGGTTGAGGTTGCTTCATGAGCAAGGCACAACCAATGTATAGCTGGATTAGGGTTTCCTTGGGAAACAATCCTCAAGCCCCTTGATTTATCTTGATCAAATTGACAAATTGAGATACTTGGGAGGCATATATGATGATTAAGAGCTTTGTGAACCATTGTAATGCTTGCTTTCACTTTCACCTGGCCATTCTTTGAGCATAGGGGCCTCCTAGGAGCCTTGGATCTTATGATTGCTCAAGCTACAAAACAAAAGATGTTAGTGACATATTTTTGTGCTTTTGGTTAGTAAACAAAAATAAGAAAAGCAATAATATACAATTTAAGCATGCTTGGTGGTCTCAAACCACTCTCATAAATCCCAACCCAAGGGTTAAGGAGCCAAGATGCTATGATCCTTGAGGCAAATGCAAATGTGCAATGATATGATGCCATGAGGGATCTTAGGGTCAAAATTAGGGTCTTACAATTACCATGTGTGTGGCGCGTTGACTGAAGGAACCTGTGGAATGGACGTTTTGGATCATTAGATATGCTACCTCAATTAATGAGAGATCTGATGGCTCGTGTTTTTTCATTTTATTTTATTTTCTAAATTTATTTTTAAATAGCCTTTTCTTTTAAAATTCACAATAAATTCATTTTTGATCCAAAAATTATGGGACCAACACCAAAAATTCACATGTATTTTCTTATTCCCATTTATGATTTAAAATTAATTTTTGGGTTAAGTTTGATATTTTTGGTGAATTTTGTGATTTTTAACTTGTTTTAATTAGTTTTTAATTACTCCTGACTTTTGAAAAATACCAAAAAAATTAGTCAATGGTCCTTTGACCTTGCTTGACTTATGATAAATCCCTTGGCTATTTTTTTTGGTGTTTTGAAGGGGTTTTAGGTTTTTGATCTTTGAAAACTTATTTTCTTCATTTCTTAAAATGTTTTGAAAAATATCTTAATTGATTTAATGCTTTGATGAGATTTTGTATTGACTTTATGTTGACCTTACTTATGTTTAGCCTTGGTCTTGGTTGAATTGGACCTTGACTTGGTCAATACCATTGGATTTAGGAGGTTGATGAAGTTTAAAACTTCATCCCTCAGATGAATGAATGGTATTGATCAAGTGAGGTTCATCCCTTGACCAATTTGGGATCCCTTTCATTTCATCTCTCCATTTTCATATCATTTTTTCCCTAATCATTTATTGGCCAATGACTTCTCATGGATCATTAGCTAGTTGATTTATCAATGACCTTGTGTCAGATGAATCAACATAGGCTTAATTGAGATATGTCCATCCTCTCATGTTTTTTTGTTTGGTATGCTTTAGGAACTTGGTCTTGGATACATTGTCTATAGCATGTATTAACACCGACATTATTATTGACTGACCTCAAATAGGTATGGATTCTGCATAAGCCTACTTACGATTGATGAACATATCTTTAAATTTGCCTCAAGGCACAAATTAACATACTAACTTGACAACTAACATTTAATTTTCTTGTCATTTCTTTAATGCAATTTAAATTCTTGCACTTTATCATCCCTTGTCATTACATTCATGCAAATTGTTTATGCTTCAGTCATTTGCTCTTTTCCCACTTGGACCTATGTTTATGCTTCAATTATTGTTATTTTTTGCTCACTTGAGCCATTATATTTTGTGCTTGTGATATATTTGTGCTTGTGATCATATTTTGTTTGTGGTCCTAGGACCTTAAAATACTTAATAAAAACAAAAAACACTAAAAAACACATTGGTGGGTTGTTGGATCTTTGTGTGTGACTTGATTTGGACCTATGGACTTAGAGTAGACAATATTCCTGAGCTATGGAAGAAAAACTTGGCCAATGCCATTAATTTGAGACCAAAAACATGGCCAATGCATTCATCTAACACAAGCTTGAGAGACTCCTTTCGGTTCATCTGATACACTCTTTCTCTATGTCTAAATGGTTATTTTGATCTTGTTGTTATTATTTGATGTTTTCTCTTTGAGTATGTTTCAAGGGATTTTTCATCTGATACACATAAAGATCTCTAAGAAAGTGGTGTCGTGTCTCAATGTGTTTAGTTCATGAATGGAGTACCAGATTCTTAGTGAGGCTTATTGCGCTAGTGATATCGCACTTAATTGAAATGAAACCAAATTTTAAATTATAATCTAGAAATTATTGTTTTAGCCATAAGAGTTTTGCACAACAAATACCAGCGACTATGTATTCATCATCAGCGGTAGAAAGAGCAACGCTATGCTGCTTCTTACTATTCCAAAAAACTAAACAACTTCCAAATAAGTGACATGTACCACTGGTGCTTTTCCTATCCGACCTGCACCCTGCAAAATCAAAATCAGAAAAACATACTAAAATACATGTGCTACCTTAAGGCTACAAAAGACCGTGTTGAGAGGTTCCATTAAGATACCTCAAAATTCTTTTTGCGATCTTGCGATCTTAAAGTGGAATTCATTAGGCGACACCTGATATCTGGCACACATGCACACACTAAACATGATATCTGACCGACTCGACTTTTCTCTTTTTTTATTATTTATATTATTATATATTTTAATATTATTGATGTAAAGTGTATGAAAAACGTGAATAAAAAACAAGTTTTATTATAATCTATCTTTATATTATTATTTATGACGTAAAATTGATATAAGTAATATATAATAAGAAGTGGTTAAGTGGTACTTTAAAAGAAATACAAAATATTCTAAAATTCTTCTTATTTTATTTTAATTTTTTTATAAACAAAATGACAAGTGACTAAAAAGGCATTAAAAATTAACAAAATATTAAATAAAAAATAATTAAAGGAAAAGTTAAAGGCCAAAATGCAATGAACATACAAATGAATCAAATTTAACAGTCAAACTTTGATTTTGACTGTTCTTCAACTGCAAATTAAAGAACGATTCAATATGCAAATGAAAGCTTTTTCTGACTGTTGAAAAAGGGGCATGAATACATACAATGATCATGTTGACGCAGATGAAGAGAAATTAAAATAAATAGAAGTTAATGCAATTTAGGTAGGACAAAATTGAGGTATGACAACTAGAATCATATTTCGTTAACTTTAAACTAATGGTTTAATTTATGTATGTGTAAAAATAATTTAGCCATCAACTTTATATTGCACAACTATGTGAGGAAACTCAATTACGACAAATAAATTAAACGACTAAATTGACAAGTAACAAAACAAAAATTAGAAAAATCCTACAAGGCAACTTCACATATGTGCATTGAAGTATCCATGAATCTTGTTCCATATTTCAAATGCATGCTAACATGATAAATATATAGGTAAAATCAATTCACATGTAGTTGAAAGAAGGCATATGAACACAACTTGATCATGCACTAACCTAGATTCATACTCTTAAAAAAAGTTATTTTGAGTTGATCTTGATCCGTCTGGAATTTTTGTAGAATTTGAGGATTCACCGTCAATTTGTGCATTCTCTGATGGAGTATTACTCTCTTAACCTGTAGGTTCCACATAAGATAGTTGTTGTCTTGTAGTTTTATGAAAAAATTTAGACAAAAGTTGTAACTTGAGCTCTAAAATCAATGATACCAAAGGAAGTTAATTGCAAGGGTGGAACAAAGCTTGTGATTGTTGCAACTTGAGTAGGCTCTACCATAGCTGCGATTATGGTGAGATAGTATGTACTTTCTTCCTTCCCCGTCACTTTTTAATTTTCGTCATTCGACCCATAGAAGTTAAATCATATCATAATTTGTATGTCATTTAGGTTAGATCATGTTTGTAGTGATATATAGTATAAGCATATATTTGTATTGCATCAAATATTTTGAATCATGCTTAAGTTGATTGTGTTAAACATGTCTAAGTTGAGATATTAAATTGCTTAGATTAAGAAACTTGAATTGTCCTAGTTGACTCAAGTCATTGTTTGATCATTTTCTTAGTGATAACATTCAAATACATTGGTTAGAATCCATTGTGATAAGATTTTATGCTTTCATTTTATGTTGTTTTAGCTTCCGCTCACCAAACTCTGGTTTTTGTATTAAAAGTTTTCAATTTTTTTAAAAAAGGGATTGGTCTATTCAACCCCCCCCCCCCCCCCTTTCTAGATTTTTTTCATACTAATATTCCCAACCAACAGATGTGCCCCTTGAAATTTCCTGCTTTTTTGATTTGCAACTTAGTGTATCAAATGATATTATATGTGATTTTTGTCTCTATACGTGCTCGTTGTATTTAGTATTTTTTGTAGTAGTATATTGATTCATATATCACATTGGGCAATTTTCTTGTGTTCTTTGGGGCGAGGTCTGAGATTGGTGAATTCAGTGTCATGTGGTCCTATATTTATATTTTGCTCCACGTCATAGAGGATTGTTCCCCGGCTAAGGGTATGATCTCATCCCTGCCCCTGTGGCTTGACTAGGATCAACATGGACGTCTCCAGGCTCCAACACCTACGCCTTTGGATTGGCTAGACCCAAAAGGGGGTGCGCCAACTATGCAATAATGAGTGTAGTGCGCCTCAAACAAGAAGTCATGCAAGTTGTGCGTTTAAGTTGTATCAAAATTATAGAAATGTGTTTAGTCTGTATCAAATACGCAATCAGGCATGGAACGCATTTAAGTTGTGGCTGAATTGCAGAAATGCATTAAGTATGTATCAGAAACACATTCATGAAAGAAATTCATTTAAACCGTATCAAAATCGCATGAATGTGTTAAGTATGTATCGGATACACAGTTATGCAAACAATACGTTTCAGCTGTATCAGAATCGCATAAATGTGCTTAGTTTGTATCAGATCTGCAGTTATACATTTCACCTTTGTTACCTCTGTCTTGAGCAATCTAAAATAAAGAGAGACAAATAACTAGATAATAGTGGAAGATAAATGATATATATGTATATATGTGTTTTGATATTAATAATGTCGAGCGATGGATCAGAGGTGAATGTCAGCCCAAAGCGCTTCTAGAGGGGACTTAATCTCTATCCATTATAACATGGGACTATTCTGATACGTTTTCATGCGGATTCGTGTCTCGGTGGAAATTATCGCCTTCACTGGGAAATCCAGTTATGGTCGATCGGTCTTCTTATAACTAGAGTCCGAGATACCTTTCCTCAGACACGTTTGGTGAACCTCTGCTCTTTGGTCTGACATGAGGGTATCCCGATGCCTCAGAACATGATATGTTCCTGACATTAACTAAGATTTTATAGAATCTAGGTGTTATTAACTATGCACTTATCATATATCTGATGTCGCCGCAGTAAGTACCCTGATAACTGTGGTAAGTGCAGGCGATGTTAGGTTTGAGGATGGGTTGTGGATCTCCAACATGACTGACCTTAATGGAACTTTCCTTCATACACCGATGTAAACCTAGACCATGATCTAAGATCCTTTATTCTTCTACTTTGTGGTGTTCTCGAAAGAATCTGAGATCGAGAATCTTGAGAAATTGAAGCGGAAACAACGATTGATCGAATTAACCATGACAAATATTTGTGCCCGCTTCTAAGTTCTTCCCTATTATGAGATTTGAGGGAGTTGTGAATGATGGAGTTGGAAAGCAACTTATAATTTAAAAAAAAATCATGGAAATCGGAAGTCAATTTGTTCTTGATTCGATAACCTAAGGAGGTTGCGACTGGTAAATCGGAGGTTATATATGAAATCCTGGAAATAGTAAGAATTGTTGGGTGAGAATATGGAGTAGAGAAATAGTCTAAAGGGAAGGTGAATAGACCCTTATTAAATTTTTTGAAAGATTTTCCAAAAATAGAATATTAAAGGATTTTAAAAAATATGATAAGTCTTAAAGCGAAAATAGAGATCTTATGCTTGTATTGGAATTTAACCACGTTGACAAATACACAATCACAAATCTCACAGATTGTTCAAAGAAAATGATTAATTGAGTACTTGTAGATTATACGAGATGTGTCATGTACAATGATTCAATTAATACTAGATTCTAACATCCCTAGTTTCCCAAATTTTAATCAGCATTAAAGCTCAATTAGATACCAATTCTAACAAAACCTAAACTTACATAATAAATGAATACCAAGAGAAATAAACGATAAACTACGCTAATAGTTGATAACATAAGCATGCAATATCCTATGAAAATTGAAATGCGGGCGCGCGCGTGCGAGAGAGAGAGAGAGAGAGAGAGAGAGTACACTGGGGTATATAGTGGTTCAACCCTATCTTCCTCGTAGGAGCCTACTCCACTCTTCAATGGTTTCCCATTGGAATTTGTTTTCTTCCACTATTTTTTGGAAAATATTGAAAGAGTTCACACAATCACTAATCCACAATAATGCTGAGAAAAATAAATATCTTATCTGAATCTTGACTTATATACAACTTAATACTAAACTCTTCTGAAAATCTTTACTCGATTTCCGTTTATTGAATCTTTAAGCTTCACCAATCTACTCACATTCTTTGTGTATGAAAATTATGCCTTGATCCCACCGATTTATTGAGCAGTGAACTGTCCTAAGATTTTGAAGAATTCCACCTTGTATGTAGCCTTCGAAACAGTCGCTACCAAAGTCAGCAGGAGAGAAGAACCTCATTCTTTTCACTGGAATTTGTCACTACCAATGATAACAAAATCTATCCTGCAAGCTTCCAGGAAATGTTTTCAAAACATTAAAGAACAATTAGTTTCAAGACACGTCTCCGTCAACAATTAAAAATCTCCTTAATCAAGACCTGAAATCAAACTAGAGGTTGAAGATGAAAGAAACTCTGTTTGTAAGAGATTTTGAGTTTTCAAAAATGAAGGTTGTTGATTCTTACAAAATCACTTTGAAAAATGTTATTAGTTATGTGAGTTCATTTTATGAATGAGATGACAAAAGGAAATTATATGTGCTTGAGATTAAGCACAAAAATGGATGGAAAAAGTTAGTTAAATTCGAGTCAAAAGAATTTCATGATTTGAGTCAAATGAGGAAGTAAAGTGAAACAAGATCTCATAAATAAATTGACCCATTTTCGTGTAATTCGAGTCACCTTATATCTCTAATTTGAGTCATGAAGGCTCATGATTCGAATAACAAATAAAGCTTAATTTGAGTCAATTTGGACAGAGACGAACTAAAAAATGTAAAAAAAAGTGTGATTCGAGTTAGGTATAAAGTGTGATTTGAATCAAATGAGGCAGAGGCTAACATGATCTGTCTAATTCGAATCAAGTGCAACTTGTGATTCGAGTCACATAGCTGCCTAATTCAAAGTTAAAACTATGATTTGAGTCACAAATGTTGAATTTTTTTTTGCCCCTGTTCAATTTGATTTGAGTTCGGATATGCACCTGATTCGATTCAGGCACATACAATCTCAATTTTTCATACATTTCAAAATACTTTGAGATTTCCTTTTCCACCTAAATTGAACCGACAATACATATGGTTCTTGTTCCACTAACTCAAGCAATTTACTTAAAGCATCATGATCAAACTCAAACACAAACAATTAAACTATGCATGCTAAATAAAGGAATCAATTTAAAACTTGACTCAGAGATGTGCAATCATGAAGGAGACTCAATAAACAGTAACAAACAAAATGAAAGTGACAAGACAAGCAACAAAACTATATTGGGGTTATCCCCCATGATTTATTAGGGACATGCAACTTCAGTCTCCCTCTTTTTTATGCTTGACAAGCTTTCACTTGGAATTGAGTTGACTTTTGAGCCAAAGCAAATAAACACTTGTGTTCCCCATGAAACATTGCACACATACAACACAACATAAAATGCATAAAACAATTCTAGACTCACATTAAAACTCTCCCCCTTTGACAATATCAAAAAGAGATAGATTGAAATGAGTCTAAGTACCAAATAACCACACACAAGACGAATAATTCCAGATAAACACGTGAGCTAAAAAGCTAAGAAGGATATACAACATCAGAAATCGGATACATGCAAAAAAAATACAAATAAACATGCACCAACATACAATTAAGTGATCAAAAGTATCGTGAATGGAAGGTTAAATAATGCATGAACAAATATATGAATGCTCAAATGCACTTAATTAGCAACACACATTTAAAAAGACATTAAATGCAAAGAAGAACAATAAAAACATGATATAGATGAATAAAATAAAGAAGGTAATAAGAAAACTAATGAACATATGAAGATTAAACATAGATGCGATGATATTAGAGTTATAGAGACATACCAATGGGGTTGGTTAGTGTTAGTGAAAACAAAATACAAATAGAAAAAGAAACTAAAAATAAATCTCAGTATATTCAAAGCACGAAGAATCTTAGATTCCCAAGTTCCTACAAATCTTGTGAGAAGGTTGCGATGACAATGGTTTTATAAAAATATCAGCAAACTAATTTTTAGTGTCAACGTATTTAAACATAACACCCTTTTTTTAACACGATCTCTAAGAAAGTGGTGTCGTGTCTTAATGTGTTTAGTTCATGAATGGAGTATCGGATTCTTAGTGGCACTTATTGCGCTAGTGCTATCGCACTTAATTGAAATGAAATCAAGTTTAAAATTATAATCTAGAAATTGTTGCTTTAGCCATAAGACTTTTGCACAACAAATACCAGCGACTACGTATTCATCATCAGCGGTAGAAAGAGCAACACTATGCTGCTTCTTACTGTTCCAAGAAACTAAACAACTTCTAAATAAGTGACATGTACCACTAGTGCTTTTCTTATCCGACCTGCACCCCGTAAAATCAGAATCAGAAAAACATACTAAGATACATGTACTACCTTTCGGATACAAAAGACCGTGTTGAGAGGTTCCGTTAAGACACCTCAAAATTCTTTTTGCGATCTTAAAGTGGAATTCCTTAAGTGACACCTGATATCTAGCACACATACACACACTAAACATGATCTTTGACCTACTCGACTTTTCTCTTTTTTTATTATTTATATTATTATATTTTTTATTATCATTGATGTAAAATGTATGAAAAATGTGAATAAAAAACAACTTTTATTATAATCTATCTTTATATTATTATTTATAACTTAAAATTGATATAAGTAATATATAATAAAAATTGGTTAATTGGTATGATAAGAATGTATAAAAATGGTATTTTTTAAAAGAAATACAAAATATTCTAAAATGCTTCTTATTTTATTTTGATATTTTTTTAAACAAAATGACAAGTGACTAAAAAGGCATTAAAAATTAACAAAATATTAAATAAAAAAGAATAAAATGAAAAGTTAAAAGCCAAAATGCAATGAACATATAAATGAATCAAATTTATCAGTCAAATTTTGAGTTTGACTGCTCTTCAACTGCAAACTAAATAATGATTCAATATGCAGATGGAAACTTTTTCTGACTGTTGAAAAATGGGCATAAATATATACAATGATCATGTTGACGCAGATAAAGAGAGATTAAAATAAAGAGAAATGTAATGCAATTTAGGTATGACAAAATTGGGGTATGACAACTAGAATAATATTTCATCGACTTTAAATAAATGGTTTGATTTATGCATGCGTAAAACGATTTAGTCCTCAACTCTAGAATGCACAACTATATGAGAAAACTCAATTACGACAAACAAATTAAACGACTAAATTGACAAGTAACAAAACAAAAGTTAGAAAAAAAATCCTACGAGACAACTTCACATATGTGCATTGAAGTATCCCTGAATCTTGTTCCATATTTCAAATGCATGCTAACATGATAAATATATAGGTAAAATCAATTCACATGTAGTTAAAAGAAGGCATATGAACACAATTTGATCATGCACTAACCAAGATTCATACTCTTAAAAAAAGTTATGTTGAGTTGATCTTGATCCGTCTTGAATTTTTGTAAAATTTGAGGATTCACTATCAATTTGTGCATTCTCTGATGGAGAATTGCTCTCTTAACCGGTAGGTTCCACATAAGATAGTTGTTGTCTTGTAGTTTTATGAAAAATTTTAGACAAAAGTTGCGATTTGAGCTTTAAAATCAATGATACCAAAGGAAGTTAATTACAAGGTTGGAACAAAGCTTGTGATTGTTGCAGCTTGCTTGAGTAGGCTCTATCATATGAACTATTGTCTAGTTGATCTCAACAATAATTATGAAAAAAAATTATCTTATTAGGCGCTCCAAAATATCACTGCCACTACGAGCCATTGGATTTATTATGAGACAAAATATCACTAATATGTTCTGATTTATTTAATTACACTAATTTTAAATCAACACTATAACCAATATTTGTTGCTAATTAATTAACCACAAATTTGATAAATAGCTATGAACCACTTCAAATATTCATCGCTTAGAAGAAATCATTAGAACAAAAACCAAAAATAAATACTCAAAACATGTTATTTCCTTTCATGGTTTCACCTTATAGAACTCAAAAAAACCGAACTTCAAGATGGAAAATTGAAGAGTTATTAAAACTTGTGTTCAAATTTAATCATCCTTAACTTGTGATTGATTCAACATGAGGTGAGTTCATGCTAGGAGCATCTTCAAGAGGACTCAAAGGGAGACAAGAACCATGCAACTGCATGTCACAAACCATTTGTCGAAGCTCCGAAGCTTGTTCTTTCAACTGAACATTCTCTTGCACAACTCTATCATGAGACTCCGAAAAACTGTTCAGCTTATCAACTAGTTTATGATTCTCATTCCTTAGCCAAACAACCTGTGACCAAAGCTCATCAAGGTGTTTCTGTTTCCTCATTCGCGAGCGGCGCGCTGACTCCCGGTTCGATATCATTCTTCGATGTTTTCTCTCGTTGATCAGTCCTTTGTTTTGCTCGTCCGCTTCGTCGGAGGTCGAGTTGTTGCTTATGGATGAGGATTGAGGGCTGAAGTCTTGGAGGATTTGAAGAGGGGTTTGGTTGAAAGTACCATAGAGTTGTTGGTTGGAGAAATTTTGGAGATGAGATGTTTGGAACATGTTGTAGTTGCATGGTGGATTGGAATTTGGGAGTAAATAATTGAGTTGTGTATTAAACTCTTTTGTTTGCATGGTGGAGGAATGAGTAAAAGATTGTGAGGATTTGGATTAAAATGGTTGGAGAGTATAGAATATGATTGGATTTGGAGATGGAGGGAATATGAGTGGGACTAGTTGGTATATATAGGAAGAGAAAATGGTGAAATTACCTCATTAGGATAGGAACAAGATGTCAAGGTAGATGATTTTTTTATGCAAGAATTTTTTTTATGATACCTGGTATTTCAGCGGATGGAATAAAATTTTAGATTCGTATTCTCAATTATATTCATCATATATTAATTTTTACGGAACGAGACTAAACGAAACATATAATCTTCATTTATTTATTATAAGAAAGAAAGTACATTTTGTGTGTACGGTCATTAAAACTATTTTTAGGGTTAGAACTATTACCATTTCTTAAAAGAAATAACATGTTTTGTTTAAAAATAAAAAATCATAAATAAATTTTAAAAAGTAAAAAAATAATATAATGATGATAACTATTCAAAAATAATGTCTAACTTCATCCTTTCCCTTGGATTACTATGAAAACTACTATTTTGGTATTTCATAAATAAAAAGTTGAACTACTTTAATTTACATAAAAGAAGTAGCTTTTAAGCTAAAAACTTCTTTTGATCCTTTAAAAAAAGTTTTTTTTAAAGTTAAATAGGCTAATCAAACAAGCAAATAAAACATAGCTTTATTTTGATGTACATGTACATATATAACATACATGTTCTTATGATGTGTTATGTAGGCTATGAGGTTGATTGATTGAAGAAACTATGTATGAATAACATGTTGTTACACATACATGGATTATGGATAATCACATCCACAACATAAGTGACGCAACGTGTGGAAGAGGCAACTTGGTTTAGTGGATAATAATCATTTTTGGACAAAAAATATGCTTACATCATATAATTAAACATAGACAAAGGCATTTCATATCATGGGGAGTATAATAATTCAATTGGAAGACTGTTTAAGCAAAAGTAGGTGCTGAGAAGTCAATTTGTTATTTATGTGGAAGTGCGTAATGTGCTATTTTAAGTTGATTCTCTTTTAGATAATGGACATGTTTGATTAAGTGGCATGATAAAATTGGATTAAAAAAAATTAGAAAAAACATGATAATAGTATCTCTCTAATTATAAGTTTTATTTGACAAATATATATATATATTTTGGTTGGGCAACGACCATGAAGGCCGACTCAATTCAATCAAGGTGCGTCGATCAATACGAACAGGTAGACCTACAACCATAGACATCGCACATGTACATGAACATGTCTCTGCATTTAACATCTACTGGGACTCTGTTGGACAATCCGGAGATGGTTGTAACGGTCTCTCCCCTCTAATATAAAAATAATTATGAGTCATAACAAGGTATAATTAATTTTAGATTTGAAAATTTTCGTTTCAATCTCATACTGACTTGACGTCAAACGACTAACTTTTTTGTAGGTATCATCTCTATTCACCGAGAATTGTCACTAGCGTCCTCGAAGAATCTTCACGGTGGTTATCTTTCACCTACCAACAATTCGCAATTCTAGTACGAAATAATTGTGTCGTCTATAGGAATTGGTTTTCTTTGATTCTCTCGAATTTCTTCAATTTTTTTAATTGTAACTACCTTTAATCCAACCTATGAGGGTTGGTTCAAAGTCGGCTCGTGCCCGAAACATTTCCAATGATCATCACCTCCAATCAACCATCAATATTCTTAAAGACAACTATATGTCTGTTCTTTTTCGTCTTCGAAGAACGACCCCTACGACAAGAATATTGTCTAGTTCCTTCTTAGCAAGATCAACATCCTTGTCCTCGCATTTCAATTCCCACACCGAAGTATCTTCTCCAACAACTTCAAACCTCGTTTAGAAAACCCAATGCAAACAAACTCCTATTGGACATTTTCAATTTACTACAACAACAAAACGCGATACTCTTATGCTTCGAATAGAACTAAGAAAATGTTCCAACAGAGATTACAAAAACAGTAAGAGGTCATACAACACGACTGAAGCCATCTTGGTGATCAGTCTTATCAACATTGATTCACAACCATCTAGATGTTAAGAACGAACAACGATGCCTCACCCTCATCACCGTGAAGGTTGGAGCAACCAAAAACACTATCAATAGACTCCTTCAAGCAAACTTTATCTTAGAGCTTAACTACACGGAGTGGGTGTCAAGGTTTGTATTGGTCAAGAATGAAAATTTCAAGTGTTGCATGTGCGTCAACTACACTGACTTAAACAATGTCTAGCTCAATAATGCATATCCTCTTACCAACATAGACAAGTTGGTAAACAACTCAGCCGTGTACAAGCTTTTTTCTTTTATGGATGCCTACTCTGGGTACAACATAATATCAGTGCATTAGAAATACCAGAACAAGACAACCTTCATGATTGAACACGCCAACTACATGTACAATTTTACGCCCTTCGATTTAAAAAATGTAGGTGAAACCAGCCAGTGAATGATAAACAAGATCTGCAAAGATGAGGTTCAAGACATTCTTGAGGTCTACATGGAAGACATGTTTGTAAAATATGGGGAAGAGAAACCACATAATAGTAACCTTGTAGTCGTGTTCACCTGTGCACGAAATTTTAATATGAGGTTGAACCTGAAGAAGTGTATGTTCAGAGTCAAGGCATGAAAGTTTCTTTTCTTCTAAATAACTGAAAGGGGCGTCAAAGGGAATCTAGAAAAAATGTGATTTCATCATTAAGATGGAGACTCCCACTAACATGGAAAGAATCATGAAACTTAATAGCATGCTCACTTCTTTCAATAGATTCATCTCCAAATCCTCCTAACACAAACTTATGATATACATGTTGGTGTAAGCCCTAGAGGCCAATACTTTTGGTACTTGTATCGAATTATTTATTAATAATAAAAAAATGTATTTTTCTTTATTATGTTTGTTTAATAAAGTCCCTAGAATATCTAGTCCGTTTAATGTATCAACTGTGACTTAATCATGAGATCCCATTAAACATAAGGACATTATTCTTAAAGTATCTGTAGTCGAGCTTTGTTGTGAAGTGGGATAATATTAAAGCATTAAGAGTATTATGTATATAGACTGATGATCACATCTCATGGATCATGGATAAGGAGTTATAAAGTCTTAAACATAAGTATGAATATTAGGAGTAATATTTATACTAGATTGACCCGTTATGAGAATACTATATAGAATGTTATGTAAAGTGTCATAAGTTATTCTCATGGTGATAGTGGTGTATACCACCCTTCGACCTGAAACCACTATGGATCCTAGATGTAAAGTCGAGTGCTTTATTGTTGATCAAACGTTGTCCGTAACTGGATGACCATAAAGACAGTTGATGGGTACTCCACGAAGCATGTTGTAGGACATGGGTGGCCTAGATGGAATTTGTCCATCCTGCGTAACAGGATAAATGTCTAAGGACCCAATATTGAACTGGACAAGAATGACACGGTTTATGCCTTATGTTCAATATAGACATAAGGGCAAAAGGGTAATTGTACACACAAGTATTATCACAAAAGGTATTTGTCATATCACATGACATTTTCGTGCCTTGGGTAGAAGTGATGTGTTGCTAGATACCGCTCACTATTTATTATGTTAAATACGTGATTTAATATAATTGTCAATGTCGCGAAAACCTACAGGGTCACACACAAAAGGACAGATTGATAAGAGATAGAGTAAATAAGGAACACCGTAAGGTACGGTGCACTTAAGTGAATTATGGAACATCGTAAGGTACGGTGCACTTAAGTAGAATACGAAATATGGTAAGGTACCACGCGCTTAAATGATTTTTTGGTATACCATAAGATATGGGCCACATACACTTAAGTGAGATTTTTAGCTTTCAGCCCACACAAGTGGTTCTATAAATAGAACCCTTGTGCAGAAGCATTTCATTAGATGAAATTTTGTTTCTCTCTCTCTCTCTCTCTCTCTCTCTCTCTCTCTCTCTCTCTCTCTCTCTCTCTCTCTCTCTCTCTCTCTCTCTCTCTTTCTCTCTTTCTCTATCTATCTATCTATCTATCTATCTATCTATCTATCTATCTATCTATCTATCTATCTATCTATCTATCTATCTACCTGTCTCTATCTTTATCTTTCTCTCTCTCTCTCTCACTCACTCAAAGCCTTCATTTGTAACATCTAGCACTGAGACAGAAGGAATTTGTTCGTGTGGACTGAGTAGAGGCGTTGTCACCATTCAACGTTCGTGATCAATCCTTAGATCTGCATCAAAGGTTTCAATCGCCACAAGAGGTAACGATTTCTATCACTAATCATGTCCATACGTAAGGATCACTAAAGGAAAAAAAATCATTGCGTTTTGGATCGCCATTCTCCTTCAATACATACTCCTCAAAAATAAATATTGTTTGAGTGGACACTAGTGTGGGGAAAAGAGTTCACATTACTAAAGAACACCCTCTTAAAACCCTCGATCCTCTTTAGACCCATCGTTAAGGCAATTTTATTCATCTACTTGGTAGTATAAATAAAAGCATTTATCAATGTCCTCGTGAGAGAGGTGGAAATAATTCAGAGCCCGTTCTACTTTACCTTCATGGTACTATCAAGACCCAAGGCACGCTATGAAAAGATACATAATATTTTCTTAACTTTGGTGGTAACTTCAAGGAAGTTGTTAGATTACTTTTTAGCCCATTTAATAGTGGTGTGCATTAACTAACCATTGAATCAAATGCTCTTCTAGCCGGACCTTACAAGGCTGGTGATGAATCGGTCCATTGAGATCTCACAATTTGATATCTCATTCAAGCCTATAAAAGCCCTAAAAATCATGCATGTATTAGTTGATTTCATTGCATAACCCACTCCGATCATAATTGAACCTTGCACAAAATGGATTGTCTTCACTCGCATATCATCAAACAACAAAAGGGAGGGGAGTCAACCTCATATTCGAGAGTCGCAAAGAGCTAGTAGTATAATTCTATCCCCAATTTGATTTCTCCATCACTGATAACCAAATTGAATACAAAGTCATCATCTACGGGTTTACTTTAGCATAAAAATTGGAGTAGAAGAAGTCAAAATGCACATAGATTCTTAGTTAATGGTCTCGCAGGTCAAAGGTGACTTATAAGGCAAAGGTCCATTATTAGTGAATTATGTAATGCCTCAGACTGCTTTCAAGATTATCGACTGACCCCACAAACTAACACGGGTCCTTTCAACATGTTTTTCCTCATACACATGCTTTCCGGGAAACTTCCCAGAAGGCCACCCATCCAAATACTACTCCAAGTAAAGCATGCTTAACTATGGAGTTCTTATATGTTGGGCTACCGAAAATAAGATGCATCTTGTTGGTATAAGTAGTACCAATTAATCCTTATAAGCATTCCTTCAACCATGCAGTCCTATACCTGCACAACCTCGGGATCCCTCTCATTCCGATGTGAATTTAATTTTTCCCTAGAAGCTGTTAGGATTGTCTCATTGTCATGCCTCGTGCACCGACAACCACTTTTTCTCCCTCGGGTGTAACATGTAACCACTCTCTATTCTCTCTGGCCTCGGGTGTTACATGCCCACTAGCTTTTGCTTGGTTCGTCCCCGAACCACATCGTACTGGGAGATGTCTCACTCTGATACCATTTGTAACGCCTCAGAAACCAACACAGGTCTTTTTTCAGCATGTTTTGTCCTCACTCACACATTTTCCAGGAAACTTTTCAGAAGGTCACCCATCCAAATACTACTCCAAGTCAAACACGTTTAACTATGAAATTCTTATCTGTTGGGCTACCAAAAAGAAGATGCAACTTATTGGTATAAGTATTACCAATTAATCCTTATAAGACTTCCTTCAACCATGCAGTCACATACCTGCACGGCCTCAGGATCCCTCTCATTCCGATATGAATTTGGTTTTTCCCTAGAAGCTGCTAGGAATGTCTCATTGTCATGCCTCGTGCATCGATAACCACTCATTCTCCCTCGGATGTAACATGTAACCACTCTTTGTCCTCTCCGGCTTCGGGTGTTACAAATTACATGGTCATGGTCAAGCAGAAACTCAATTTGTTCAAACCATATGAGGTCATAAGTGTGCCAAGAGAGAAGAACACAAGGGAAATAAATCTTATCAAAGTTTGCAGACATGAGAGTGGCCACCATCAATTATTCATTAATCCAAAAGACACTCTATAGACCCAACCTCTCCACTATTGTCTTTTTGGCTGCGGTGATAACAATGATGTTAGAACCATCATCAATCATGTTGATCATGATCTACATTAAGAACGAGGTCCTAGCACTATCATGGTCGATCTTGTTAAAAGATGAGCATGCCCATATTAAGTTATATGGCATACACTATATATAAGAGGTCTCTTATCCTTCTGCTCAAATGTTAAGAGCATGAAGAAAGCATATACACCATCATCGAAGTCCACAAGGATATGTCCAAACAACATCTCAGATGATGGAAATTGCCTAAAAAGTCCTTAGAGTAAGATACCACTAACCTTACATAGTTCTAGATATAAAAGAATATATGATGAAGTGTGAATGGTTGCAGAAACATGAAGACATTAACATAGCCTCTCTTGCAAATTCAACACTCTAACATCTCTAAGGTCATTCTCCCAGTGGGGAATGGATATATTGAGACCCATCCCACTTTACCTAGGGTAGTTGAATTTCCTTATAATTGTTGTCAATTACTTCACTAAGTGGATTAAGGTTGAAGTCTTGGCAAAGATCACAACCCCTAACATTCAAAAGTTATTTAAGAAAATTATATTAGTCTAAAATGAGATTCCAGAGTTCATGGGTACAGACAATGGAGTCCAATTCATATACAATAATTTAAAAAATCTTCTAGGACTTGTGATTCATAAATCATTTCACATTTATGGTGCACCCTCAAACTAACGGTCAGACAAAGACCTCCAACAGTTTCCTACAAAGAGTATTAGAAATAATACTAGAAGGTTCTAGTGGAAATTGAGAAGAATAACTCTCACATGTCCTATGGGCATTACCAGACCATAACTCATTCTACAATTAGGGATACCCCTTTTAGGCTAACATACATCTTTGAGACCACCATCCCCATAGAATTTGGTGAGCTTATCTAGAGAACAACACATTCCCTTCATGGAGAGGAAACTCGCAAGTGATATGGGAAGAGTTCGAATTCATAGATAAAAATATATGGTTTTCACCCTCGTTGGTGCCTCTCTCAATCAAATTATTCTTTTCCTAGCTAGAAATTCCTTTATGTTTCTTCTCAACGTGCTTCTAAATCACATATTCATTTCCCTTCCTCTTAGGGACATTATCACTTTAAGCCTTTGAAGAAGTTTCCAAATCGGGTGGGGGAACCACCTTGGCCTTTATGGCCTTTGTAGGAATCCCTTCCTTTGTATTTGCCACACTGTCCTTCATGGCATATGTTTTCTCAACGACATCTTCTTCCTACAAGGTTACATTTTCCACCACGACGATGTTTTCCTCCACGGGGTCATTAAATTTCCATGACATCTTTAACAACGATACAGAGGATGATACTAGAACAAAATTAGGGAAATAGGTGTACTAACTTCCCTTTTTCATGACCATTATCCTCGTCAAACTTCTTATCTTGATGCAATGATCTTTATCCCTTGTTTTTTGTTGGTCGAGTCTTTTGGTGTTTTCTTTTTCCCTTTTGTTACTTTTATTGTTGTTTGTGCTGTTGATGTTTGTGGTGTTATTTTCTAGGGATGTTTAGTATCTCTTGTGTTCCTTGTCCACCGATGAGACTTATATATAAATTTTGACATGGATGTAAAGTTTGACATGATCACAAGACAAAAAGCAGTTTTTGATTGTTTGCAAGTCACACATGCTCATGAATTTCTCCTTGCTATTCCTATTGATAGGTTATGCCAATATATGTCACAGGTAGAGTACCGTACTATCCTAAGGTACCGCCTTAAGATTCCTTTATTTCTTATTGATCATGTTTGTCTTATTTGTTTTAAAGCGTGTTTGAATACATTTGGGAAACCCGCAATTCATTTATGAATCTTCCCGACTTCAAATACCGACATGACCTTGTTAAGGATGTCTTGTTTGATATATTTCTCCGGACCGAAGTATCTGTGAAGAAAGAGGTGCTTGTGAATTTCTTGACTTACCCACATGAGGGGAGATCGACACTTAGGTCAGCAGATGTTCTGGTGTACATGTGAGTAGGAGGAAACACACTTGTGTGGATTTGACTAGAGTTTCTCCACTAGTCGGACTAAGGATCAATCGTTTTACTATGAGACACGTATCTCTCAAAGTTGCTTCAAGTAAAGTGGTTAAACACGAGAAAACGTGTTTCGACAATCAAGATGCTTTCATATCATTTGTCTTTGACACTTTCGGTTTTCTAGCACCTGAAGAAGTTGATCTTTTACAGAAAGTCCAAAGACTTACGAATAACAATGTTTTATCCCATAGGTTTACAAATATAATTTTTAAGAAGATTGATTTTGCCATTCAAAAAGGAATAGCGGAACAACTTATTGTCTGTTTGTCTTCTATTTTTTTATAAACTTTATTATTATTATTATTATTATTATTATTATTATTATTATTATTATTATTATTATATATATATATTAAAAAAGACAATAGACACATTAAGTATACTATTTTCTAAAATATGAATGAAATTAAAAATAAAATAAAAATCAGGAGTGTTAAGAACTTTTGAATATTTTGTTCTGCTTTTCATTTTGAGAGATTAGTTTTGAAGTTATGTTGTAAGTAAATTCAAATGGAAGTAGTTATTTTTAAGAACAGGAAATAAAGAAAATTTTAAGAATTTGATGACTCAAAGTCCACTCAGAATTCAATATATAATACATGTAACTAGAAGCCAAAACTTAATTTGATCAGCAGCCACTTATGTTAGTTTTTTAAATATGGTTAGGTAGTAATCATGTACTATTTTAGTAATGACAGCTTCAATAGTAATCTCAACGTTAAAAAAAAAAGAGTAAAATCATGTATGTGACATGAATTAATTCTTAATGCATGTGTGTTGTGTTCATTGTACAAAGCTAGCTGTTAAAAGTAAAAAGTAGTTGTTAACTTGCACAAGGTAACTTATATATGCATAGTGTAAGGCATTCATGAAAAGTTATATTATAATATATACCAACTTGCATTATGTTCTTGACATGTTAAGATTATTGTTCCACACCAGATGCTAAGATTATTTTGTACCATAATTATTTTGTACCTTAATGATATACATGAAAGTGAAAAGATATTACAGCCCTATTGGAGAATAAAGAGATTAGCAAATTTAGTGGTGTTGACAAGTTGTTGAATGTATCCAATCAGAAAGAGGCCCACAATGGCGGCTAATGTTTGTTTAACAAAAAAAACTTCAATTTAGGTTAGTAAATTAGCACATTTATATAGATACATAAGTAATTAGTCCCTCTTATACTTTAAAATAGAAGATAGAGTAATAGGGCATATATATAATTGTTAGTTTGAGAATAATTTAAGTGCTGTTTATTTAATTCATGAGACCCAATAAGGGTATAGTGATAATTTAGAGATAAGATTGGAAGTTAATTTATTCATAAGAAAAAGATACATTCCTACCTTAATAATATCATAAACTCTTTTTATTAATTACTCGATTCATTATTAATTATTCTCATTAATTAGTTTATATATATATATATACTAGAATAATAATCAATATAAAAGATTAAAAAGAAATAAAAGTAAATGATAATAAACACGATCAATCTTTGTTAACGTATTTTAGTTAATAATGTTTACCTTTGTGATTACATAGCAATTATAATTTCATAATTAGGGTTATTATTACAAGTAATATATATACCATTACGATTAAGTGTAGAATAATACTCATGAATCGTACCATGCATGTTAGTTCCCCTGCACCTTAGTCACCTACTTAGGACAAATAATTGGGCGTAAGACATATTTGGGATTTCACATTAAATTCTTATGTTTAAATGGTGTTCCTATTTGCTTTTATATGAGTCATACTCAACAATCTCCACATTGACTAACATCAACCCCTATGAATACTTCTTGGATGACGATCACATCTTGACAACTAGGGAGGTACACCTTCTGCTTAACACTGAGAAACATGTAATAAGTTCAATCAACACTTGAACTTGTCATTAATGATTGACATGTCCAACATATTAGATGCATTCTCTAAAGTATGAACCTTTTCAAGTAATATATGTTCAAGTGTGAGTAACTCTATGATATTTTGAAACCTCACATCACTATGATTGGTCCTAACATGATACATCTGATTATTTTTCAAATAAATGACACTCTGACTATCACAATGCAAATTAACTTCACCTTGATTAATATCCAATTCTCCCACCAATCTTGTAAGCCATAAGACTTTTATGGCAACTTCACCTTTCGTCATGTAGTTTGCTTCAATTGTCAACATTGACCAATATGGATTTAGCCAATCAACTCCAACAAATAGGTCCTTCTACTAAAGTAAAGACACACCCGGTTATATACCTTCTTTCATCTATATCACCAACATAATTTGAATCAACATATCCTACTACTGAAGGATCTCCATGTTCATTGATAAACATAATATCATGACTCATTGTACTCTTCAAGTACTTGAAAATCTACTTGACTGCTTCCCAATAACGCTTGCTCAATTTAGACATAAACTTAAAAATTTGACTTACAACTTTTGCCAAATTTTATCTAGTGTAGACCATAATATACATTAAACAACCAACAACGCTGACATAAGGAATCTTTGACATACTTAACTTATGCATCTGTATTTGGACACTGATCCAAAGAGAGCTTAAAATGATTAGTCAATGGAGTATTTACAACCTTTGAATTACTCATGTCAACTTGCCTAGCACCTTTTCAACATGATTTTCTGAGAGAACCATAATTTTCTAACACTCTTGTCCTTGTGAATTTCCATACCAAGAATCTTCTTAGAAACACCTAAGTCTTTCATGTCAAAAACCTTTATCAGCATGATTTCCATTTCATTTACGTCATTTAAATGATTAACAACAATCAACATATCATCAATATACAATAACAAGAAAATAAAAGAATCATCATCAAGGCTCCTATCATAAACACAACAGACACACTCACTAATTGTGTAGCCAATATGAAGTATTTATGAATCAAAGCTCTTATACGATTACCTTGTAGACTACTTTAATTCATACAAAGACGTCCTTAATATACAAACTAGTATATCATGTCCAATGTCACTAAACCCCTCAGCTACTCCATGTAAATTTTCTCTTCTAAATTTTTGTGAAGCAATGTTATATTCACATCCATGTGCTATAAATGCATGTTCCAATTGGCTACCATGGCTAACACTAACCTGGTAGAAGTATGTCTGACGAGTAGAGAGAAAATCTCATCATAGTCAATCTCATTCTATTGTGAGTACCTTTTTGCTACAAGATGAGTCTTGAACTTGTCCGCTTCTTTTTTTGTTACTTATGGTTTTCTCTTGAACACCCACTTATAATAGTTGACCCTTTTTCACTTAGGAATATCAACAAGCTCTCATGTCTAGTTTTTCTTCAAGGACTCCATATCTTCCACCATTGTACCCATCTACATACCTTTCTCCTGGATAGCTATATCCTCTCAAAAGGTGGAAGGATCTTCAAACTAGTAAAGAGAACATATGTTGTCATGTATTCATACCCATATCTTTCTAGTAGCTTAGTTGAACAAAGATCTATATCACGTACAATAATATAATCCATTAATCGACTTGAAAATTTAGGTCCATGGTAAATTTCAGTATTAGAGCATGGTTTCTCTTGTGGTTCATCACTACCCGCATATTATTTATTGGTGGAAGATCAACATCCATAAGAATCACCTGTTTGTTGGAAGTTTCTCCATCAAATGCTAACATATATGTTAAACTAATAAGTTCAACATTAATTTCCCATAAAAAACAACATCTCTACAGATTACCATCTTCTTTTTAATTGGATCTCATAACTTGAACCCTTTCACACCTTTTACGTAACCGACAAAGAAACACTTCTTCAAATTTGGATCAAGTTTCGGTCGATCTTCACTAGATATACGCGCATAATCTGGGCACCAAAAAATCCTTAAATTGTCAAGATTAATAGGATTACATGTTCATACCTCCTATGCAACCTTACCCCTACAATGATGCCTATAGTGACCTGTTGATAAGATAACATGCCATGTTAGCTGCCTCTGCCCAAAAACGTTTCCTTGTCACTTGGAGACCTATTCATTCTATTTACCACACCATTTTTGTGGTGTCTTACAAACTCATAAATGCCTTTGAATACCATGTTCTTCCCATAAACTTTTGAAATTCGAATCAACATATTATATCCTATTGTCTGACCATAAATACTTGATTTTTCTGTCTGTTTGGTTCTCTACCTTTTCCTTGCACAACTTGAATTTGCTAAAAAAATAGATTTATGGTTCAAGAAATACACATAAAACTTGCGAGAAAAATTATCTACGAAAACCACAAAATACCTCGAACCATCCATGAAAACCTCTTTGATATGCCCCATTTACATCAGAATGCACATAGTATAAAATTACATATGTTTTGTGCTTTTTGGTCTTGAACCAAAAACGAAAATGTTTCCCAAGTACACAATACTTTCACAAATCTATATTGCAACTACAAACACCCTTCAATAGATTTCTCTTTTTAAGTTTGATTATCCCACACTCACTAAGATGATGCAAACACATATACACGTTTGGTTGCATCATTATTAAACCCAGCTGATTTAACATCACCTACAATAGTGTTCCCAAACAGTTTGTAGATGTTACCTGCAGTTCTCATTTCCCTCATTAGAGTTAAGACACCATTTCTAACTTTCATAATGTTCGTATCTCGACCAGACCTGTAGGGGAAACCACTTGTCTATAGAGTATCTAGAGAAATCAATTTCTTCCTTAATTCTATAATATATATGACACCGTTCAACATTTGCACGACACCATCATCCATGGAAATTTTGATATGTCTCATTCTAGTTATAGTACATGCTTTATCATCACCTAAATAAACAAATCCAAAATTACCTGGCCTAAATGAAGTGAATCATTCCCAGTATGGTGATATGTGTTAAGAATACCTTGAATCAAGTATACATGCATATGTTTACTTGCTAGATGAAACACACAATATATCTAATTAACTGCTATAATCATCGATTTGAACCATATTTACATAACTAGATGGCCCTGTTTTTCGTTTGGACAATTCTTCTTCCAATGCCCAATTTGTTTGCAACTATAAAACTCACTTGTTTTATTATTATTGGAATTAAATCTCTTATTTTTAAAATTTACTTTACCCCTGTCTCACCCATGATTTTTACCCCATTAAACTATAGATTATCGCCTTGAGTTCTTTCCTTTACACTTTGTCGCCTTTGAGAATGAGACAAAACTATAACAATAATTACATCAAGACTGATAGCTTCTTTCTCTTAGGTAAGAGTAGTAATCAAGTGATAATAAAAATATAGTAGCGAGCACAACAAGATAATTGTCATATATTCATTATAACTCTTCACCTCAAACCTCACCAGATTGGTGATGATGGTGTTGAAGACATTAACATGTTGTTGCAAATCAGATATTTTCTATATTTGTAGAGTGTATAGTCGTTGCTTCACGAATAATTTGTTCATCAGCATCTTTGACATTTACTCACTCTCTAATTTTTCCCAAACCTTCATCGGTGTCGTTAGGTCTAGGATATGCTACATCACCTCGTCTGGAACACATAGGTGAATCAATCTTACAACCTTCCCCTTCATCTATTCTCAATCAGTATCCTTCATATGTTAATCAGTTTTGTCTCATGCAACACCTTCTATAAACTTCTTTGAGAAAATAAATCCTTAAACCTCAATTTCCATATCTGAAATAACTTGTTCAATCAAACCTTATCACCTCGAATTTCGCACTAGAGTTAATCACCATCTTATACCAATTGCTATTACTGTCGAGAATGTAATCCATGGTGTTGAAGCATGCCATTTTCGAAACACCTAGGTGTTGAAGTGCCGGGGAGTTAGCCTCGACATGGATTTTTACTTAGGCTCAATGTTGCAGTGTTAGCAGAATTAGGTATTTAGGCTTTGCTTGAAGAGAAAGCAAGCCCAAAATCTATAAATATGGAGTAACCCTTATTGATTGTAATACAACATAATAGAAGTGCAGTTGCACAGTTGAATAAAATCTCAGTTTGAGAGTAGAGAGTAACTCTGCAGAAATTTCTTCTTCTTCTTCCTTATTCGAAAACCATAATATCTCTTTCTTCCCCAATTCAATTTTGTTTCTTTTCATTACCATTCTACAACATAATCTTGCAACCAAGGTTGGTTGATTCACTCGAGTGAAGGTGAAGAACAAAAGGAGTAATCAATCAGAAAGATTGATTCTTGTTCATCAAGATTCGGTTCGGAATTTTCCATAAGTTTTGGTGAATTTCTTGAAGGGAAATTGGTTAATTTCTAACATCTGGTATCAAGAGCATTGGCTGAGTGATTTATGGGAAGCAAAACATGATGGTGATGAATCACCCGAACGGGCATTTCCTGATGAGTCTCCTAATTTTTAAGAATCAGAATTACGAGAATTGGTGCAAGTAGATAAAGGTTGTCTTTTGCTATCAAGATCTTTGGGATCTTATGAACGAGGGAGTGATGTCGCTTGCAGAAAATGCGGCGGATGAAGAAAAGGTTGCACACAAAGAGTTGAAGAATAAAGATTATAAAGCTCTCTTTATGATCCATTAATGCATTGATGTAGACAATTTCAAAAAGGTTAGTGATGTTGAATCAGCGAAAGAAGCATGGGAAATTCTTGAAAATTTGTTTGGAGGCACAGAAAAGGTGAAAGAAGTGAGGTTACAAACTCACAAAAGAAAGTATGAATTGCTTCAGATAGAAGGCAATGAAAGCATAACTGATTTTTTCACTAGGGTTGCAAAACTGGTGAATCAAATCAAGTTATATGGAGAAGTGTTGACATCAAGGTCAGTTGTTTCAAATATCTTGAGGTCATTGACTCCAAAGTTCGACCACGTGGTGGTAGCCATAGAAGAGTGGAAAGATTTATCAACATTAACAAAGGAAGAGCTTCAAGGGACGCTTGAATCTCATGAACAAATAATGAATGAAAGAGCTGCAGGAAAGTCAAAGAGTGATATGGCTTTGCAGGCACAATCAAGAAGAGAAAAGAAAGGTAAAGCGAAGTGATTCGACAACAAAGGTAGAGGAGGCTGCAACAATTCGACTGGTTGAAATCAGCAAGAATGAGGCTGGTAGAGTCGGAGAAAGCCCTCATACCAAAGCAACCAAAGAGGTGGTGTTGTAGGTAGAGGAAGAGGTGGTGGTCGAAAACATGACAAAAGTCACATTCAATGTTTCAATTGTCAGAAGTATGGTCACTACTCTATTGACTGTCCTAAAAAACAAAAGAATCAAGATAATGATGCAAAGTTTGCAAAGCATGAAGAAGAAGCAATGTTGTTGATGGTCACAACAATAGATGAAGAAAGATTCCAGGACCAATGGTACTTGGACTCGGGATGCTCATCACACATGATTGGTAGGAAAGATTAGTTTGTCAACATGAAACCCTCAATGAAGAACATGGTAAAATTTGCAATTGACAATACTCTAGCAGCTGAAGGTATTGGTGATGTTTATTATAAGGAAAGATGGAAAGAGGTCAGTAATTTCCAATGTATTGTACATACCAGGCATGAAAAGTAATTTTCTCAGTAGAGGGCAGTTGGTCGAAAAGAACTACAAAGTGTCGATTGAAGATAAGATGATAAGAGTTCTCGAATTAGGTGAAAGATTAATCTTGAAGGCACCTATGTCTCAGAATAGAACCTACAGGATTGAACTTAATATGATGGAGCACAAATGCCTTGAAACTGCAACTAGAGGTGATGAATGGATATGGAACTAAAGACTTGGTCATCTCAACTCCAAAGACATTAGATATCTGAAGAGAAGAAATATGATTTCAAGGTTACTAGAAATTAACATTCCAAATGAAGTATATGAGGAATGTGTGTAAGCGAAGCAACACAATAACGACTTCAGCAATGATACATGAAGAAATTCAAAGGCAACCCATGAAGTCATATACTCTTATGTGCGTAGTCATATCCAGATGGATTTGATTTGAGGTAACAAATACTTTATCACATTCATAGATGATTTCAGTCGAAAATGGTGGACTTACCTGATCAAGAAGAAAAGTGAAGTGATCGAGGTATTTGTCAAGTTTAAATCTATGGTCGAAAGACAAAGTGGTCAAAATCTTAAGATTTTGAGGACTAATGGTGGTGGAGAATATGTGTCAAAATATTTCGACATGTTATATGAGAAAGAAGGAATTGTGCTTGAGGTGGTGCCACCTACACTCCACAGAGGAATGGAACTGTAGGAAGGACGAATAAAACCATCATGAATATGGTGAGAGGTATGTTGAAAGGAAAACATCTACCCAAAGAATTATGGGGAGAAGCTATGTCGACAACAACATATATTTTGAACAGATGTCTGACGAAGAATCTAGATGGAATCACGCCAGAAGAATGTTGGTCTGGTGTTAAGCCTAGATTGAGTCATCTAAAAGTATTTTGATCTATAGCACACAGACATGTGCCAGATTAGTTGAGAAGAAAACTTGATGACAAGTTGAGTCAGATGATCCTAATAGGGTATCATTTGATTGGAGGTTACAAGTTGTTTGACCCAGTGAACAAGCAAGTAGGGACCAGCAGGGACGTGATCATAAATAAGCTTAAGGAATGGGATTGAATTGAAAATGTCAAGAAGGATTCAATGAGAATCTTATGTGAAGAACCAGCAAGTGAAGTCGAAAGATAAGTTCGACAAGAAGAATTCAGAGGTCAAGCAAGCACAAACAAACCTCAGAGGACAAGACGCATCCCTGTAAGGTTTCAAGAATGTGTGATTACATCAGATGATGTGGTCGAAGATAAAGGTGAGCTGGTACACTGTGCTTTCTATGCATATGTTGAACCAGTCAATGCAGCTGAAGCATTAAAGGATTCGAAGTGGGTGAAAGCAATGAATGAGGAACTGGAGTCCATCGAAGTCAACAACACTTGTTCACTTGTCGAATTTCCTTAAGGCAAGAAGGAAAACGATGTGAAGTGGGTATACAAGGTGAAGTTGAATCCCAAAGGTGAATTAACTCAAAACAAGGCAAGACTTATGGCGAAAGGATTTCTTCATAAGGAAGGAATCGACTTCGATGAATTTTTTCACATGTTGCTAGAATCAAAACAATCAGGTTGGTTGTTGATATAGCAAACATGAAAAACTGGAAAATATTTCAGATGGATGTGAAATTTCCATTCCTCAATAACTCATTAGATGAAGAAGTGTATGTTGTACAACCAAATGGGTTTATGACACATGGAGAAAAAAGCAAGGTATACGGGTTGCATAAATCCATGTATGGACTTAAGCAAGCTCCAAGAGCTTGGAATAAAAAGATAGACAGTTTCCTAAGGGAGAAGGAATTTATGAAGTGCACAACTGAGCATGGAGTATATCTAATAAGAAGCAATAGTGAGTTGCTTATACTATGCCTCTATGTCGATAACCTATTGATAACAGGAAGTTGCAAGAAGGAGATCGAAGATTTCAAACATGACCTAAGTGAGGAGTTTGAAATGTTAGACTTGGGGAATCTCTCATATTTCCTTGGCATCGAATTCTACAAGAGTAATAAAGGCTTGATGATGCATCAAAGAAAATATGCAGGTGAAATACTCAAGAGATTTGAGTTGCAAGATTTCAACCCAACTTCGACTCCAGTTGAGCTCAGATTGCAACTGTCAAAAAACACAAATAAAGATGATGTTGATCTAACACAACACAAAAGATTCATTGGATCACTTTGATACTTGTGTCACACAAGGCCCGATCTAGCATACAGTGTAGGTATGGTAAGTAGATTCATGCAGCGACGAAGAGGATACTAAGGTATCTAAAAGGAACTCTCGACTATGGAATTTTGTTTCCCGCGTCTGATGAAGGAAAAGAATTCAAGCTAGTGAAATACACTGACTCAACTTGGTGTAGTGATGCTGAGGATAGAAAATCCACAACTGATTATGTGTTTATGCTAGGTGGTACACCAGTTGCTTGGAGTTCGAGAAAGGAACCAGTAGTAGCACAATCATCGTTTGAAGTAGAGTACATAATTGCTTCTCTTTGTGCATGTCAAGCAACATGGATGGTGAATTTAGTCGAAGAGATTACAAGGAAGAATTATGGAGAAATTACCATGAAGATCGACAACATGGCTGATGTCAATCTGGTGAAGAATCTGATAGCACGTGGGCGAAGTAAGCACATCGAAATGAGGTTCCATTATCTTTCAGAGCAAGTAGCGGAAGTGGAGCTAAACTTGGAACACTGCAGAACTGAGAATCATATTGTAGACATCATGACGAAAGGAGTACAGGTCGAAGTATTCAAAAGGTTAAGATCTATGATCAATGTAGATAGATTAGGCATAGTAAATTAGGTGGTGTGTTGAGAATGTAGATAGATTAGACACAATGAATTATGTGGTGTGTTGAGAATGTAGTTCATGGTGTCGAAGCATGTTATTTTCAAAACACCTAGGTGTCGAAGTGTCGGGAGTTAACCTCGACATGGATTTTTGCTCAAGCCCAATTTTGCAGTATTAGCAAAATTAGGTATTTGTGTTTTTCTTGAGGAGCAAGTAAGTCCAAAATCTATAAATAGAAAGTAACACTTATTGATTGTAAGATAACACAACAGAAGTGAAGTTACACAATTGAATAAAATCTCAGTTTGAGAGCAGAGAGTTACTCTGCAGAAATTTCTTCTTCTTCTTCTTCCTTATTCGAAAACTCTAATCTCTCTTTCTTCCCCAATTCAATTTTGTTTCTTTTCATTACCATTGTGCAGCGAAATCTTGTAATCAAAGTTGGTTGATTCATTCGACTGAAGAGTGAAGAACAAGAGGGAGTAATCAATCAAAAAGATTGATTCTTGTTCATCAAGATTCGGTTCAGAATTTTCCATAAATTTTGATGAATTTTTTGAAGGGAAATTGATGAACTTCCAACCAGAAGTACAACCTGAATAAAAGATTAAGGAGAAATAAAAGTAAAGACAATGAAAATTATTGATCTTTGTTAATATAGTTTGAACAATAGTAGATATCTTTGTAACTATAGAAGTAACTATAATTGTTTTTTATTTCTATAATTATTAAGGTTACATTATATGTCCTTTTTTTTGTATGAAACAATTTTTCATTTCAATGTTAACTATCTTACTTTAACAAAATTTATGTAATTCAATGAATGTCATATCAGAAGAAAAAAAAGGAACAATTTCATTCTCCCATAGATAGAGTTCTATTAGATACTCTCTTTTAGTGATTTTATTCTATATTCTTCTTTCTTTTCTAAAACAGTTGTATGATATGTATGGAAGATAGTTCAATCCATACGTTACACAATAGAAATCTTAGTAGATTAGATTCAAATCCACTTCATAATATAGATTAATCCTATTCATCCTAACTCTTTTTTTTTGGATCATTAAAATTTAAATTCATGTATTCCATTAACTTTGTCATCCCCTAATATATGTAATGAAATTTCTTGAGTTTAATTATCATTTTCCATTAAATGAATACAACTTAGTGGGAAAATGATCATGTACACATTATACATTTATACATGGTGGAAATTATATATATATATATATATATATATATATATATATATATATATATATATATATATATATATATATATATATATATATATATATATATATATATATATATATATATATATATATATAGTCTTCCACTAAATCAAAATCTTAAATTTGATTGAGAAGAACTAGAACAAATATCTAGTTTAGGGAAATGCATAATTCTCCAAAAACTTCACCTTTGAGTGAGATCAATAAAGTGGTTTAAAAATATTAATTAGACAGATTTTGACCCCTCTTTCTTTTCTTGTCTTTTCATTGTTTTATCCCCAATTCAATTCTTCTAACTTGTTGGAATGAGCATAAAGGTAACTTCATGATTATAAGTTGGAAGAAGAAAAAAATCGTGATTAACTATATGTGTATCATTGACTTTTTGTACTTTGTACTACACATTATTTTGGGGATAATGGTCAAAATGATAATTAATCACTTAGCTTGAAATTCAAAGTTTATAATCATGAGATGTAGAATAGAATTGGCAATGTCTTCACATATATACATAGAATTGTAGAATCTATAGCATTAGAAAATTAAAAAGGGAATGATGCGAGAGAATTGTACTATTTTTTAGTAGACCAAAATGTGCCATTTATAAAATATAGTTGAATGTGATTTTTATTTATATAACTAATACACGTGATGCTAGTTTTAGCAAAGTGAACCTTGAGGCTAATTGAAAGAGTCGAAGGATAAATTGAAGGTGAGTAATTGACAAGCATGAGTTTGGACCTAGAGTACATGTTATACTCTTCCATATTGATAACCACACTTAAACTCTTCATAACTAAGAAAGATATAGGGTGTTAAGGGTTCTCTTGTTTCGGTTCTCTTTGAAGGTTAATTTTAGATAAGTGTCAAATTTATTGATTTTATATAAGAATTTATTAACTTAAATAATAAGTCATCACAAGATAAAATATTTATTTAAGTAGGGATTACAATTGTACTCATCCTCGATAGATACCAGTAAATATTACTCATAATAGACTGGATAAAAATCAGCAAAATAACTATGGACACAAACATATGCAATTATCCACTAAAATAAGTGGATATGGATGTGGCTATAGGTACCTTAGTACTCAACCTGCTCATACCTGCAATGTATATATTTATTTATTTTTATTTTCATTATTATGTATATATATGTTAATCTAATAATTTTATTAAATACATCAATATTAAATTTATACATATTTTAATATAAATGTTTGTTTATTTCTTATCTCAACAATAACATCTTCAAATTTTTTAAAATATTGTTAAAAAATTAAAATGACATGATAAATTATAATTGATCGATCATTTTTTTTAGAAATGCGGATAAACGGGTATGTGTATGAGTACTTAGGTACCCATAGGATACAAGTACGAGTACAAACATTAATGTTCACGCGGGTATGAGCTCGGGTACGGGGATTATTTTAACTGTGAGTTTGGGGACGGGTACTATAGTACCCTGCCCAAACCCTACTCATTGACATCCCTATGTGTGGCCTTTTTAACTATGTTATTCATAAGTACATGAGAAAATGGTTAAGGAAAGTACAAAGTTTATCAACAAAGTGGCAAAATCCTCGCTAGGAAAAACAGGAGCTCACTCCGTCAAAAAGGAAGTCGCCAAGCCAAGCAAGGGCTTGCTAAGTCAAAAACATGACAAAACTTCAAAAGATCTTCTTGTGCGAAACACAGGGTCTCGCTAAGCGAGCTATGACAGATCAAAAAAAACTTCAAAGTCAAGTTACTTCACAAAGAAGAAAAATACTCGTTAGGCGAGACATATGTCTCACTAAGCGAGACAAGATGGTTCAAAGACTTCTTGACTAAGTTACTTAAGACTGAAGGAATAGTTTGCTCGCTAGGAAAGAAAGGGTGACACTAAGTGAACTATGGCGACTAAAGCTATATGTAAATGAGCTAGACATGATATAAAGGAGAAGAAAATCAAGCTCGACATGCGAGCTAAAGCTCTCGTTAAGCGAGAATGTGTTACCATAACTCTAGAAATAGTAGCCACAATCATTCATTTGGGAGGAGAGCATAGGTTATCACTTTAATACTCCCTCCGTTATAATTTATAAGCAAAAAACTAATATTTCACACTTACTAAGAAAGTTTAAATTTTTGTATTTTTTTAGAATATGTTTTATTGAAAGAAGTAAAAACAATTTTAATTGGTTATTGTTTAAAGAAAATGTGAGAGAAAACAAATTAAATGCAAATTTAAATTTAATTTTACCTTAGAAAATATTTATTTTACAGAATAAAATGCTTAAATGAAATAAAATTGATATATTTGTTTGCTTATAATTTGTAATAAGAAAAATGAGTTTTTTTTTCTTATAAATCATTACAGAATGAGTACAAGTTTACACCAGGAAACTCAGAAACTTAACATAAGAGAAATAAAGAGGGAAGGTTGAAGTAGAAAGCATTGTCCGAGAAAGAGTAGTTATTGTAGGTTTTCATTGTAGAACTACTATGAGTAAGAGTAGTTAATTTGTCTTTTGTTAGAGTTATATGTAGACGTTTTAATATTAATGTCCCAATCATGATAATGACGTTTTATGAAATTTTGATTATGCTTTAATTTTGATGACCATTTTCAATATTTGTACATGATTCGAATAAATTTCTTTTTCAAAATTTCGTTGTCAGTTTTGTGGCATTTGATTCTAATCAACTTTTAAACATGATTCAAATCACATGCCATTTGATTCGAATCACTCTTTGTGTGATCTGAATCAACTAGCAGTTTTTAAAAATTAGTTATTTCTTTTATTCCACTTCATTTTCTCATTTGATTCAAATCATATTTTTCTCTTGATTCAAATCTAACTAACTTTTTCAACCATTTTGTATGCTTAATCTCAAGCTCATATAAAACATTTTCGTCATCATCTCTCGCATAACATCTATCATTCTGATCATATTTTTCAAAGTCAGTTTTATTGAAAATCAATCTTCTCTATTTTGAGTGTTCAAATTCTTACAATAAAATCCGTGCATCTTCAACTTCAATTGAGTTCAGATCTGGATAACGAGACTGATGAGATTGATTGAAAGAAACGTGTACTTGAAACTAACTGTTCTTGGAGATCTTGTTGATTTTTTAAGATCGTTACCAAGATTGAGGGATTGTCAATGGTGGTGACAAAATCCATTAAAAAGAAGTATGTTCTTCTCTCCAGAATTTTCTTAGTAGTAATTATGTGGAAGGCTACAGATAAGACGGAGTTCTTCTCAGATCTTCGGATAATTTCACCGCTCAAGGAATAGGTATGATCAAGGGGTTGATTGCTACACACGAAGGCTTGGATCATAGTTGGTGTTATTGGAAGATTAAAGAAATGTGTTTGAGTAAAGATTATGTAGAAGAGTTTGGCAAATGTGTTGTATACAAGTCAAGATCCAAATTAGGAGATTTATTTTCTCAGCTATATTGTGGATTGGTGATTGTATAAACTCTTGGCAATATTTTTCAAATGAAAAGGAACTATGCAGGTTCTAATGGGAAACTATTGAAGAATGCACGTAGGCAAAGTGAGGACGAACGCTTAAGCACTATAAATCTCGGTATCATCTCTCTCTTACTTTTGCATTTAAACTCGTAGTGATTATATGCTTAGGTTTTTTAATTTCTTCCTATTATATTGTTTGTTCTTGATAGCGATTTATTGCGTATGAATTAGATTTTGTTGGAATTGGATAACTTGTTAAGCAAGATTGTTGATTGATAATCTCGAAACGAACTGAATTTATAACTCCACAAATTGAATCATTGTGTATACACTTCTTGTGACTACACAAATTAAATCTATTCATATCAAGCGTTTCATCATTATAATCTTTGATATTTGTGAAACAAACTGTGTTAGCTTGATCAATATTCAACTGTATAATTTTCATTTTTGCATCAAATCTTCCGCTCGCAACTCATTTTTGAAAACACTCTGATTTTGGAAAACGGCGAATGAATTTCAATTTGGGTTTACTCACCCTCTTCTAGACTATTTTGCTACTTCCGTATTCACACCCAACAAATAGAATGAGGGATAGTTTATTATTCAAGATGATTGATTTCAAGTTGTTGATTTATACATAAAAGACGAACGCAACATGATAGGTTGTAATATTAATTACTTATTAGAAATACATATTACTAATCACGATAATACATGAAAATAGTACGATGAAACTTGACCCCAACAAGATTTCTTATCCGTTAAAACACGAAACTCATTTACCTTTATTTTATCATTAAATTTTAAAACAAACACACTTTTACACAACTTTTCTTAAAAACATAGAAATTGTTGAACGGATTTTGAAATCGCATCAGTCAATATGGAGCCGATAATCTTAAATCTTACTTTTCTTTTGTTGATACTATACGAACAATAAACCATTGACCAACATCGAAATATTATCACTAAAACCACATGCCCAGATTGAATTGTATGACTTAAGACCAAACCCAAACTTTTTCATCATATAATCAAGGAAACTCCAAGAAAAGAGTCACACTCCTTTTCAAAATCCATTTTATAGATGAGACTACCCTTCCTAGATATTTTGTCCAAGTCAACTATCTCATTGGAAGTTGTCACCCCCATCTACCTGCTACCTTCAATTAATGAAAGCATATTGATTTGGTGGAATAAGCATATCCATAACCATCACAAGTCTCTCAACCAAAACATCAACCATAAGCTTATTTAATGAGCCAATGAGAGAGATACAACGAAAACTCCCGATACAGAAGGATGCGTCCACCTTAGAAATTATGATAATAATATATCATTTAGATTTGATGATATTGCGACAAAAGGATAAAAAATACACCCTTATTCAATAATAGCAAAATTATACTCCATCTGTCACACAATGAATGACCAATTTAGAATAAATGAATGTTCCAAAATGAACGATTCATTTCAATTTTTAATGCATCTTTTCAACTTTTACCCTCTAACTAATACTACTTTTATCATTCCCAATACACAATAAAGATAATTTAGTAAAAATACTATTTTCTCTCTTTCATTTATTCTTTTTTCTTAATCTGTGTGAAATGGCCAACTGAGTCACTCATTGTGAGACAAAGGGAGTAAGATATAAATTTCACATATCCCACCTAAAAGATTAAAGTGGTAAGTATCAAATTATTTTAATTTATGTTGGGAAAGATTGATCGCAATACAAATACATAATACTTAAACTCCAAAATAGGAGAAGATTCGCAGTCATTGTCAAATGACGATCAAGAATGATACTATTTGAAAAATGTTATAATATATCAACTACTCTCAAACAACTATGGCTCATAGTTATTACACTTATATTGACCGAGTGACTTCAAACACAAGAGATGGATAAAAACGTTTTCTTATTTCATTTTTTTTTGTGCGATCATGATTTTCGAAATTTAAATTGAAAGTGACTCCTTAACGATGGTTAAGGTTCTCTCCAATCTAATTATTGTCCCTTGGACCATTAAAAATCAATGGTTGAATTGCTTCCATAAAATGAGAAATTAATGATCTTGTATAACAAGTTTGATTTTTCCAAATTTAGATGATTTCCTTCTTTAGGGGTTTTGGCTCTAGTCTCCTTTTTTTTTTCTTCATCTTTTCAATATTTTGGCTATATTATACTTGTTATATAAAGTTTATATTCTTAAATTTATTTTTTGTGGGGGTCTTTGTTTTATTTTTCCCTCATTTTGGTAGAAGTGAGACTATGGAGGAAGTGGTGTCACATAAAATCATGCGTGTGCACCCCACCATGACAACATTGACAACCCACATTTGTTTGTTTCTCATTATGCTTCAAATTTATAGCTAGCAAGGTATTTACAATTTTAATTACCCAATTAAATGTATCTCTTTTGTTTACATCAACCAAAAATAACCAAACATCATAATTAGTTTTTGGGCATTGGTAGGAAAGTGATTTCTCTTGTTTACCTCAACCAAAAATAACCAAACAATAACATCATAATAAGTCTTTGGGCGTTGGTAGGAAAATAATGAGAAATTCTCAATCATTTTAAAATTTCTAAATTTTTAATTTTGATTTATTTAAAAAAGATTGGGAAGTATTTTGTGAGATTAAAAAAAATATCTATTTAAAAAAGATTGGGAAGTATTTTAACATATTTGTTTAATGTATTTATTTTAAAATATGAAAAATGAATTATTGAAAAGATTTTATCGAATACCTTTTCACTAGCTTTTGATACTTACGTATTTTAAAATGAATTATTTATTTATGAGAGTGACTATATTGTATAAATTAATATATATTGGCTTACATAGTTTTGGAGGTTTTTGGGTCACTCATAATATACAGTGATTAAAAAGTTAGTGGTACATTTTAATTAAAATTGACTTGTATCCCCAATTTTCTATCGCGGAATATGGATAATATTGGATGTACTACATCATCAATCAATAAAAAGTTATTAAATTATTGTTGTTGCTTGCAGCTATAATGAGTGTTTGTTGTTGCTTGTAGAAACTTCTCTAGTGTTTGCAATATCATCTTTCAAGTCAATGAGAGGCTCAATCATATATAGGTTCAGTCGTTAATATGAAGTTCTAAAATATTGAAGATGATGATGTAGATCGGTCCAGTTGGCAAAGACACCAAAATATAACAGACCTATTTTTCACTACGCCAAAAACTGGAATAGACAGCGCACCTTAGAGGGCACTTTATTACAAAAGCGCACTCTAAAGTTAAGCGAAAAAATAAGGAGCGAACAACTGGAATATACAGCGCACTTTAGAGGGCGCTTTTGTAATAAAGCGCCCTCTAAGGTGAAGCGAAAAAATAAGGAGGAGATAGAGGGACAACAATACAGGGCGCTTTCTAGAAAGTGCCCTCTAAGGTTACCCTTAGAGAGCGCTTTTAAAAAAGCGCTCTATAAGTCCATGTGCATTTCCAGTTTATAAAACGTTTTTGGAAAGCCTTAGAGAACGCTTTCATAAGCGCCCTCTTAGGCCCCCTTTAGAGGGCGCTTTTTTTCCACAAGCGCCCTCTAAGGTCCCCTTTAGTAAACATTAAAATTATAACATACTGCGCGTTTTGTTATTTCACTCTCTATTATTTTCGTTCTTTTTCACGTTAGGGTTCTCACTGCTACGATTTTCGCTACTTCTAAGGCGTTCTCCTTCCACCTCTGTTAGATCTACGACGTTTCCTCCTTCTATTAATTCGTTGTTAGCCGTTCGATTTTGACACCATAGGTATTTTTCTAATCTTCATATTACTTGGTTTCTCTTCTGACGTTCGCTAAATGAGTGTCCTAAATGCGGTGTCTCGCGATATAAGAACAATTTGTCTCCAACAAAAGTCTTGTGGTATTTTCTTGTTATTCCGAGATTTAGACGCATGTCTCGAGTGATGTAGCAACATTTGGAGTCGGTGTTGTTCAGATTCGACCGAAAGAAAACTAAATTTGTAACGTTCCAAATTTATCAGACCATAATCTGAACAATATTTACATGTCATTTAGGTTCTTGCTACGATTTTAACTTTGTGGTTAGCAGACAAATCTGGTCGCCGGCTTTTACTTATTGTGAGTCTGAGCTTTTTCGATAATTTTGGCATTCACATTACTATTTGTTTGGAGGGTAATAAGAGATTAATCAAAATCTCCTATTGCAGGTTTCTTCATCTGCAATGGCTTTGAGTCTTTTGGTTGTTTCAATATCATTCTACTTGAAGGTAATAATAACTTTTTTGTTTGTTATATTTTTTGAACATTTTTTTTTGTTTATTTTTATATATACATAATACATTAACTAGATATTACACATGCATTCATGCATAAATATTCAGAAATTTGTAACATAGATTCACAGGATTATATATCAGTAAATTCTTCTTTATATTTTTGGTTTTTTATATGGATAATATATTTTATGTTGAATTTGCTCTCAGGAATATATATCACCAGATTCTGATTTATATGCGACATTGAGCCTCGTATCGGTGGCTGGATTTGTGGTGTGTAAATACAACTTTATTACACAAATGATGGTTTCTATTGTTTGTTTCCCTAACTTCATTATTATAAACTTTCAATTTCTTTCAGGTCATGGTTATTGCATTCTCTCTGGGATTAGGAGCAATGCCATGGATTATAATGTCTGAGGTACAATTTTCTTCAATAATAATATGCATGACAACCCTATATGAACAAACCTTTGTTGTAATATAATGTGATAGTTGATGTGTTGAATATATTTTACACAATAGATTCTTCCGATTAACATCAAAGGCCTAGCTGGAAGTTTTGCAACACTTGCCAATTGGTTCTTTTCCTGGTTGGTTACATTAACAGCAAATTTGCTCTTGGATTGGAGTTCGGGAGGTTTGTGTGCATTGCCTATGTTAATTTTCTATAAATATCTATTGTTTCTAACCAGAAGCTTCCTATGTTTTTATCAGGAACCTTCACAATATATACTGCAGTGTGTGTTTTCACAGCAGGATTTGTTGCCATTTGGATCCCCGAGACAAAGGGAAAAACTCTTGAAGAAATACAACAGTTTTTCAGATTAAGTTTCCTTTCGAGTAGTACTTCAGCTAGTGTTCACTCATGTATTCACATTCATATTTTTTTCTTCTGAATCAACTCAATTCATTTTTGTGCTCTTTGGTCTTGTTAAATATGAAAAATACCAAAACAGTGTGATTTTCTAATCTAGCAGCATACTTGCATTTTTGTTGTAATTGATTGATTATAAACAAATAAATGAAAGAGAGTGGTTATTATACATTTCAATTAGAGTAGCAGTGGTTTCGGTTCATGACATTTCAAATAGCAAGAGGATCATATAAACAATAAGCATATATCAGTATTTGTATTTTAATATTATAAAAGCATAAAAAGAACCTTTAGTTGCTCTTGTGAATTATAACAAGCAGCTGTATGCCATTTTCTTCTGGTTACCTCTTGTGGCTGCAACATAACCTGAAATGAGAATATGGTCACAGAGACATGTGATGCATGTAAATGTTAAATAACCACCCACTTTAGAGGGCGCTTTCCAAAATAAGCGCCCTCTAAACCCTTTAAATTTCCACTTTAGAGGGCGCTTTCCAGTAAAAGCGCCCTCTAAACCCTTAAAGGTTTCCACTTTAGAGGGCGCTTTCCAGTAAAAGCGCCCTCTAAACCCTTAAAAGTTTCCACTTTAGAGGGCGCTTTCTTTAAAAAGCGCCCTCTAAAGTGGCCCTTAAAGGGCTTAAAGAGCCACTTTAGAGAGCGCTTTCACCAGGAAAAAAAGCGCTGTCTTTACCTATGCCAGCGCCAGATTAAAGGACGCTTTAAAGCGCTGTTATAGGCCAAAAAAAGCGCCCTCTTTTCCCTTATTTGGCGTAGTGTTTAGGGATTCGAGACAACGAGAAAGTGGATAGCCAACAAAGTGTGAAAGAGATGAAGTGTTGCTATGTTTCGGAAGATGTTTATGAAGAAATCTAAATGCATCCTTGTGGCCTCTAATATATTTCTAGGAGCATAGGTTTCATCGAAATATATGTCTTCTTGTAGATTGTATCCTTCTGAAACGAATATTTATTTATTTTTTAAAACATTTTCATTTTCGTCGAGCTTGTTGCAAAAGACTTATTTGGTTTCAATCATTATCTTAGATGAAGGTTTCGGATAAATTGATTTAATACGTCTTGCATAGCAAGAGATCAATGTTCGTCAATCAAAACTTCATTAGCGCCTTTTTTCTATATTTTGGAAATAAAAGTCACGAAATTACATACCTGGTCAATGGATTGTCAAGTTGCAACTCCTTTAGAAATATCCCATATGGGATTTTGGATTGGATGATATTTTATTCTCCTCCATTTCTTGGGTAGGACTTAATGATAATTGCTTGATTCTTTGAAATAGAACATGTTCCTGAAAAACAAAATTTCAGAGCATACCTTCTGTTCAAGCTTGCCACCTCGAAGATAACAAATTTTAACAAGACAGTGATCTAGGAGACTCTTGCCTCCCCCAACATCGAGGCGGGCGAGGTGTACTCTCTGGAAGTTGTCCCTGAGTCTAGCTGGATGTCTTCCATATTGTGTTACCTGCAGGAAGAGAAACTAAAACTAGACGAAGGGGAAGCAAGGAGAATTAGAAAGCAGGCTCTTATGTACATAATTCCCTTAGGAAAGCTTTACAAAATGGGGAGAGCTTCTCCCATGCTACGGTGCCTAGGTGAGCATGAAGTTACCCTAATGCTTGTAGAGGTACATAAAGGATCATATAGAAGTCACATTGGTGGAAACTCCCAAGCCCAAAAATTGTTAAGGATTGGATATTATTGGCCTACTTTGATGAAGGATTTCATCACCTTCATCAAGAAGTGTGATTAGTGTCAAAGACATGCGGACCTTTACCATGCCCCAGCTGAACTTCTCCAGTCTATGATGTTAGACGATAGGCCTAGATCTAGAGGGGGTGAATAGATCCAAAGTTAAAAATTTATCCAAAATTTTGATTTAGAAAAATTTATGACGCGGAAGCAAGTTTCAAATATTTTCCGGACCAAAAATTGTATAACTGAACCTACTATTGATAAGCCCGGATATGCGTAAGAGTGTCAATGGTATGATAATAATCCACAAGTTGATTAACAATACTTTAAACAACAAACTGAATACTCTACTATTGTAAAGGTTTATCTCCAATGATAAGAACACACAAAAAACTAGTTGAAACAATTTGTCGAGCACTTTGCGTGCGATTAACAAAGTTTGGATGTTTGTATAGTGTTTGTAGTTCTTAGAAATCCAATCACTACCAAATGGTTGGTATGTGATTACTACAACAACGCAAATTTCACAAATGATTCAAAAATTATTATCTAAACAATATTGATAAAGAGATCAAACTAATCAATAATTTGTGAACCGAGAAATAAAAGAGAGAGAGAGAGAGGGAGAGAGAGAAAGAGAGAGAGAGAGAGAGAGTACACAAGGATTTGTTTAGGCAGTTCCCCAATCGACCTCAACATGGGTACGTCTTCCCTCAATTCGAATTCTAATTGAGATATTATTATAATAAATCTTACTTTACAAGTGTCTGTATACAAGAGATGAGAGATCAAATCCCAAAAACCCTAAGTTTGTTCTTAACTCTAACACCTCCAAAAACCATGACCAAAGATTGATCAAGACACCAACAATGCCTCTTCAATTCACCTGTTGTTGATACTTCCTTGCACGACCTCCTTGTCTCAAGGCTTTCACTCGGCTGAATTAATCCCAAGCGCACACTTGTTGAACCAAGATTTGTCAACATGATCCACCGTTTCACGATACTCCCTTGCACAAAATGTTGGTGTAAGCCCTAGAGGCCAATACTTTTGGTACTTGTATCGAATTATTTATTAATAATAAAAGGCATTTTCTTTATTATGGTTGATTAATAAAGTCCCTAGAATAGATAGTCCGTTTAATGTATTAAGTGTGACTTAATCATGAGAACACATTAAACGTAAGGACACTATTCTAAAGTATCCGTAGTCGAGCTTTAGTGTGAAGTGGGATAGCATTAAAGCATTGAGACTATTATGTTTGTAGACTGATGATCACATCTCATGGATCATGGATAAAAAGTTACCAAGTCTTAAACATAGGTATGAATATTAGGAGTAATATTTATACCGGATTGACCCGCTATGAGAATACTATATAGAAAGTTATGCAAAGTGTCATAAGTTATTCTCATGGTGATAATAGTGTATACCACTCTTCGACCTGAAACCACTATGGATCCTAGATGTAGAGTCAAGTGCTTTATTGCTGATCCAACGTTGTCCGTAACTGGATAACCATAAAGACAGTTGATGGGTACTCCACAAAGCATGCTGAGGGACATGAGTGTCCTAGGTGGAATTTGCCTATCCTGCGTAACAGGATAAATGTCTATGGGCCCAATATTGAACTGGACAAGGGTGACACGGTTTATACCTTGTGTTCAATATAGACATAAGGGCAAAGGGGTAATTATATACATAATTATTATCACAGGAGGTTTTGTCAGATCACATGACATTTTCGTGACTTGGGTAGCAGTGATGTGTTGCTAGATACCGCTCACTGTTTATTATGTTAAATGTGTGATTTAATATAATTGCCAACGCCGCGAAAACCTATAGGGTCACACACAAAGGACGGATTGATGAGAGATAGAATAATTAAGGAACATCGTAAGGTATATTGTACTTAAGTAGAATACGAAATATGGTAAGGTACCAAATACTTAAGTGATTTGGGCATATTATGAGATATGGGCCAAAATGCACTTAAGTGGGCTTTTTGGCTTGAAGCCCACACAAGTGGTTCTATAAATAGAACCCCTTGGGTAGAAGCATTGAATCTCACTGAGACAGACAACACAACTGAAGAGTTGGAATTTCGTATCTCTCTCTCATTCAAAGCCTTCATTCATAACAGCTAGCACTGCGATTGAAGGAATCCGTTCGTGTGGACTGAGTAGAGACGTTGTCATCGTTCAACGTTCGTGATCGCCCCGTGGATCTGTATCAAAGGTTTTGATCGTTACAAGAGATCTGCACCAAAGGTTTGAATCGCCACAGAAAGTAACGATTCTATCACTGATCATGCCCATTCGTAAGGATCACTAAATGGAGAAATTTTTAAATTCCGCTGCGCCTTAGATGGCAATTCTCAAACACAAAGCACCTAGTCCCAAGGCTTTCACTCGATCAGATCAGAATTGCACAATCTTGTCCAAAACCTTCAAACCCTAAATATCTTGACGGAAAACCCCGCCTCGGTTTTCTGATTTGAATCCGTCAAATATCTCAATCCAATATTCTCGGTATAACAAACCTAATTGGATGTTATCAATCCTAATCTAGATGGCACCCAATGAAAAAATGTTTATGTCTAGTTTGATTGTGTGTATGCATAGATTGAATTGAAGATGATGAGATGCTTTGAAATCTTGGATTCATGTAGGTTTTACTCGCTCTAAAAACCTTACTAGAAAATGATGCATGTACCAAGTATATATATATATATATATATATATATATATATATATATATATATATATATATATATATATATATATATATATATATATATGTGTGTGTGTGTGTGTGTGTGTGTGTGTGTGTGTGTGTGTGTGTGTGTGTGTGTGTGTGTGTGTGTGCGTGTGTGTGTGTGTGTGTGTGTGTGTGTGTGTGTGTGTTTGTAAGACTCATAAGAAGCAAAATGAATGCAAAAGGAATAGAAACAAATGCAATTTTTCAAAAAACATTATCAATAGGCCGACTTATACGAGTCATGTGTCGACCTATTCAAGTCATGTGTGGACCTGTTTGGAAGAATGTATCGACCTGTAAGGTTATGTGCTGCCTATAGGTCGACCTGGGGACTCGACAAATGAGACAGAAGCTACAGACTTTAATATTGCAGCGTACGTGTCGACCTGTACCATCTATGTGTCGACCTGGAGTTTAAAAAAGTCATTTATAGGTCAACCTATAGTCATATGTGTCAACCTATAATGAGGATTTTTCACTTAAAACCAAGTTTTTCATGCTCAACATAATATTTTGATGCACTAATATTTTCCAGACCATTTCCAACAATGTTGACATGCTTCATAATACAAGAATATTGAAATACACAGCTAGACTCTGATGATACCCTCCAATGTACATAAATGTTATTTTCTAGTTTTGACATCATTCAAAACATATATAAATGGAAGGATGAATTCACATACTCCCCATTTTTTTATGATGGAAAATTTTGAGACGATGTGTTCTTGTTCATGAAAAGCTTCCCCTGAATGTGTGCATCATATACTTCTCCCCCTTTGATAACATCAAAAAGAGACAAAGCACAATATTAGAAGTATCACATATTCAATATACAATACAGAGTAAATTACAAAGATAAGAAATTCGTTGACATATATTCATCATATATGAAATCACACAAGATTAATAAACAAAACAAAATTAAACAATAACCATAATCATTTAACACAACAACCATAGAACAATCATTGTCTAAAATTCAAACAGTTAAGTAGTACTCGTCAATACATAAACCAAAAGCAAACAAACCATAATCAAAATACAAATGCATATTGACTCCATACATAATTTGGCAAAATGCATAGTGACACAAGAGACAAAAAGACATAAACCAAGACACTATCACAACACATCAGTCTAGCACCACTTTATCTTGTCCCACATCCTCTTGGCATACCCCTATGCCAGCCTTGTCCTTCACTGCGATACTGAGAATCCAAGTAATCACACATTTCAAGGTAGAACCTCTCATAATGCGCATGATCCTCTTCTTGGGCTGAAATCAAATGATTAATCCTGGACAGAATAACAACATGATTAGCATTCATATCATTTTGTAAGGACACCAAAGACTCAGTTACATATGAAGCAAAAGCCTCAATGTTGGAATTCTGAGTAGACATGTCTTGTTCATCAGACGGAACTGCTCCATTTCTGCAGCTTCAAAGGTCTCTCGCCATTTGCACTCCTCATCATATCTCTCGTTTTGTCTCATATGCATATCCTGAAGCATAGTTATAATAGAGGTAGTATCAGCATAATTAGTACTAAAACTTGCACTATGATCATCACCACGAGGAGCATCATGCATTACAATATCTCCTTCTATAACATCATGATGAACCCCCCATAGGTTGCTCATCATCCATGTGAGCTTCAGCTGCGTCATCACCACACTCATTAGGATCATCAAAATTGTAAACCTTCTTGTCATGCTTACTCAAGCGTAGATAGTACATCCGACGATTTGCATCCCAAAAATAGTTCATGTTAACCAGTGCACAGTGAGAAAATTCTTGAGACGAACCAGGAGGTTTGTAGGTAAGATTCAGAAAGCCAATGTTAAAGTAGTTTAGAATCTTAGAAATCATAAAGGGGTAGCAGAAAGATGTGCCCTTGTCGTATTTTTTGATAGAGAAAATACGAGATACAAAGTAGTGAAGCCAATTAATTTTGACCATATGCAGCAGAATGTATATCAAATGAATCTCGGCATTATCAATTCTTGAAAACCCTTTATTCTTTGGTTGCAAGATATGAGATACCACCCATAGCATAATTATTGGCACCATCTTCAATTGACCAGTGGTAATAGGATCATAACAGTCCTCGACACGAGGAGCCTTGAGTAACTCATTCACATGTACACTCTAATCAAAATTTACATGAGTGTAAAGATCAGTTACCAATGGATCAACCTCGTCATCCACATCAAAATCATCGACAGTAAAACCAAACAAAGTTTTCCGCAAATCATTGGTAAATCGGTAAACTTTGTTACCTATCGAAAAACTGAAGCAAGAACCTTGTTTTTCATGTAGTCCTGACTAGAATACGCGAATAAGATCCTCATTGTAATCCTGAGTAAGTTGCAGGAAATAGTCAATCGGTTGATGCTTAACAAGCTTAACAACATCAGGTATATCCAAACAACCAACAGTAACATGCTTCCACATAAATTGTTTCACTACAAGACGAGTTTGATGATTTAACTCAAAATCCTTAGCATACTTCTTAGAAACCAAAGTAAATGGATTTTAAGCAACAGTAGTATAGGTAGTAACCTTACTTTTACCCTTAGCATTACTCTTTGACTTAGAAATCTTTGAAGCCATGGAAAATGTTGAAACGAAAGTGCGCACACCAGGTGTTTGACGAAATGTTTGAATGAAAAATGAATGAGTATGAAATATTTTTGAATGTCCACACACTCAAACAAGACACACAATCAACGCAATACACAAAGATCAGAAGATAATCCAAAAACAAATAAGAATTTGGAACTTTTGTGACTTAGGGTGAAAAGAGGGTTTTTGAAAGAACAAGAGGGAAAAATAAGATGAATGGAAGAGATTTGATGAAAATGTTAATGAAGATGAAATGGGTTGAGAGATACAAACAAGATTGAATGAGATTAAATGACTTTTATGAGATGAGATGAAGCTTGGAGACTTGAGAGCTTTGGGTGCATGAATGTAAAATGAAGATTTTTTTTACAAACGAGAGAATATGAGTAGACCTCTGAGTTAATGTTTCGAACTGTTAAGGTTATGTTTCGACACATACTGAAGCGTTTAAATAAGAATGGAAAAATTAATTCTACATGTTGACCTATCCACAAATGTGTCGACACATCCTGAAGCATTTTTGACAAATACAAAGCTTCCATTTATATGTTGACCTATACGACCATGTGTCGATGAATTATGGACAAAACTTGACAAAAATCACAATTATGACCTATGAAATGATTGTTGATGACTTAAATAGACTTATGCATGACTGATGAATAAGAGACCCACGTATATGCAATGATTTGATGGTTTGAAAGCAGTTAACATACAAACACAAAAGTAGGCATGAAATGGAAAAATATACAGATCAAGTATTATGACAAAGGACGCACAAGCATTCCACGAGAAAACAGAGGATGCACAAGCATTACCTCACTGTACAGAAGACAGAGGTGTTGGTGTAAGCCCTAGAGGCCAATACTTTTGGTACTTGTATCGAATTATTTATTAATAATAAAAGGCATTTTCTTTGTTATGGTTGATTAATAAAGTCCCTAGAATAGATAGTCCGTTTAATGTATTAAGTGTGACTTAATCATGAGAACACATTAAACATAAGGGCACTATTCTTAAAGTATTCGTAGTCGAGCTTTAATGTGAAGTGGGATAACATTAAAGCATTAAGATTATTATGTTTGTAGACTAATGATCACATCTCATGGATCATGGATAAAGAGTTATCAAGTCTTAAACATAGGTATGAATATTAGGAGTAATATTTATACCGAATTGACCCGCTATGAGAATACTATATAGAAAGTTATGCAAAGTGTCATAATTTATTCTCATGGTGATAATAGTGTATACCACTCTTCGACCTGAAACCACTATGGATCCTAGATGTAGAGTCGAGTGCTTTGTTGATGATCCAACATTGTCCGTAACTGGATATCCATAAAGACAGTTGATGGATACTCCACAAAGCGTGCTGAGGGACATGAGTGTCCTAGATAGAATTTGCCCATCCTGCGTAACAGGATAAATGTCTATGGGCCCAATATTGAACTGGACAAGGATGACACGGTCTATACCTTGTGTTCAATATAGACATAAGGGCAAAGGGGTAATTATACACATAATTATTATCACAGGAGGTTTTGTCAGATCACATGACATTTTCGTGACTTGGGTAGCAGTGATGTGTTGCTAGATACCGCTCACTGTTTATTATGTTAAATGCGTGATTTAATATAATTTCCAACGCCACGAAAACCTATAGGGTCACACACAAATGACGGATTGATGAGAGATAGAGTAACTAAGGAACACCGTAAGGTACGGTGCACTTAAGTGGGAGACGAAATATGGTAAGGTACCAAATACTTAAGTGATTTTGGGCATATTATAAGATATGGGCCAAAATACACTTAAGTGGGCTTTTTATCTTGAAGCCCACACAAGTGGTTCTATAAATAGAACCCCTTGGGTAGAAGCATTGCCACTCCAATCCACTCAGACAGAAATTCAAGTAGAGACTTGGAATTTTGTTTCCCTCTTTCTCTCACTCAAAGCCTTCATTCATAACAGCTAGCACTGCGATTGAAGGAATCCGTTCGTGTGGACTGAGTAGAGATGTTGTCATCGTTCAACGTTCGTGATCGCCCTGTGGATCTGTATCAAAGGTTTTGATCATTATCAGAAATCTGCACCAAAGGTTTGAATCGCCACAAGAGGTAACGATTCTATCACTGATCATGCCCATTCGTAAGGATCACTAAATGGAGAAATTTTTAAATTCCGCTGCGCCTTGAATGACCATTCTCCTTCAAGAGGTTGCACAAGCATTCCACGAGAAACTTTCGAATGAAAGTTGAAATGAACGCAACAAGTGCCATAAACATAAACAAAACCAAAACGCTCTTACCACTTTTCTTTTTGTACAAGTATTTGAGAATGCTATTAATAATATAGCCAAGTAAATCATTGACTTGATGATTGTTCTAATACTTGGACTTTCAATCATGTTCAATCATGATAGTAATCTCGCTCCTCCTATTTTTTTCTCATCTTAGGTTGATCAATACCTAATTTGATAAACTTAAGTATGTCTTGTCAAAGATAACCTACATCATTAACAAAAATACCTTTTCCGACACATCTTGGATAGAAAACATTAGTCATAAGCAATACACATTTACCAATTAAAAGAACACTAAATGATAACCTCTTTAGTAACACACTCTATCTTCCTTGTCAAAAACTCAAGAAATAGAGAAGTGTTACAAGTATTATGCCTTAAGCTTCCACGAACGAGATCACATACTCTCTTCATAGTGCCAAGACATTTATCCTGCAAGATCAACGACGAGTGCTAGGTACCCAATCTTTAATGGGTCCTTGATGATTAGTGAAACCTTGGTTGCATCTAGGCAACCATTAATGAGTGCCTTTGGAGAACAAGAGTCTCCTAAAGTTACATTTTGCAATGGTATGACCCTTCATACAACAATAATGACAATAAACATTAAGAGAAGATGATATTTTTCTAATAAAACTTTTTTCAACATAACTATACCTTCTATAAGGATTATGATAAGGCATAACATATTTTGAAGTGTCAATAGAAAAAGTGACTTTAGGTTGCAAAGCCTTGTTTAACTTGGCTTTAAGATCTCTTGACTCTCTTTTCCAAATATGACAAGTCTCACACCCAAACCATGAGGTTATATTATCATCACACTTATATTTTAAAATATTTATCATAGATTTCCTTAGGGCTTCCATATTTTTCTCATTTTCCACCATTTTAGCTTGCAAATGAGAGAAAATTCTTTTGTTTGAAGCAAGCTTCTATGGCTTGTCTTTGTAGATTTTCAAAAGATTCTTGAAATTGAGAATAATATAACTTATGAGTAAATTTAGGCTTAGAGTGACTTACATTCTTTTTCTTTCCTTTGGTGTACATGTAACACATTTTTGTCGATTCTTCGCTTGAGCTAGAACTTTCTCCACTTGAAGAACCATTTTCACTTTCCCAAGTAACATAAGCCCTACGAGACTTGTTGGACCTTTTGTGATGACCTCTCTCATTTTCTTTCCTAATCTTAGGACACTCCGGACTAATGTCACCTTCTTTTCCACAATTGTAGCATGTACTTCTACCCTTACTTTTCTACTTCTCATCTTTCTTTAAGGAGTTTGAAAACCTTATGGATTTTCTATGATCCTTCTCTTCGAGGTACTTATTTGCTTGTTCCCACATTTATTTATTGTACCTTTTGATGAACAACCCCATATCTTCTTCATCAGAGTCTTCGTCATCTTGAGTTTCACAATCACTAATCTCATCCTTTGAGTACTTTAAACTAGAAGTCTTTAGAGAAATGGACTTCTTCACCTTTACCTTGTCTTTACCTTTCTCTTTCTTCATCTTCTTTTCATACTCTTTTTCATGTTTTTCCAAGCAAGTGAATTCATGCTCATGTTCTTCTAATTTACCAAACAAAGTAGTAAGATCGAGTGCTTTAAGATTATTCGCTTCTTTAATCGCAATGACCTTGGGTTGCCATTACCTATTAAGACATCTTAAAACCTTGTTAGTAGAAATAGCATTGGAGATAAGATTACCTAGAGCATTCAATCTATTAATAATATGTGTGAATCTCTTTTGCATGTCAGCCATGATTTCACCACACTTCATATGAAAGAGTTTAAACTCTTGGTTTAATGTGTTGATTCTAGCTTGTTTACCTCATTAGTTTCCTCATTGGCAACGTCTAATAGGTCCCACATAGCTTTGGAGGTTTCACAATGAGAAACACGATAATACTCATCAACACCTAATGTGGATATGAGAATCTTTTGTGCTTTCCAATCATGACACCATAACTTCCTATCATTATCATTCCATTGACTTTCTAGTTTTGGTATGGTGACATCTTCACCATTGGTCATAGTAATTTCATTTGGACCATTGATGATTGCATCCCATACACCCTTGTCAACTGAGTTGATGTCGATATGCATACAAGCTTTCCAATAGCCATAACTTTTGCCATTGAAAATAGGTGCTCTACTATACGCTCCTTTAGGTTCGGTAGCCATTATCTAATAAGTAAATCTTAAGACCAGAAACAACCGGAGCTCTGATACCACTTGTTAGACGATATGCCTAGATCTAGAGGGGGTGAATATATCCAAGTTAAAAATGTATCTGAAAATTTGATTTAGAAAAATTTATGGCGCGGAACAAAGTTTCAAATATTTCTCAGATCAAAAATCGTCTAACCAAACTTAGTTTTGAAAAGCCCAGATATGCGTAAGATTGTCAATGGTATAATAATAATCCACAAGTTGATTAAGAAAACTTTAAACAACAAATTGAATACTCTATTATAGTAAAGGTCTATCTCTAACGATAACAACACACAGAAAAACTAGTTAAAATCATTTATCAAACACTTTGCGTGCAATTAACAAAGTTTGGATGTTTGCATAGTGTTTGTAGTTCTTAGAAATCCAATCACTACCAAATGGTATATGATTATACAACAACACAAATTTCAAAAACGATTCAAAAATTATTATCCAAACACTGTTGATCAAGAGATCAAAGTAATCAACAATTTGTGAACCGAAAAATAAAAGAGATAGAGAGGGAGAGAGTACACAAGGATTTGTTTAGGTAGTTCCTCAAATCGACCTCGCTATGGGTACCACAACCTCTAGGGTTGGGATGGATGATTCACTATTCAAATACATAGCACACCTAAAAACCCTTTTGCACTCTTCACGCGAGCAGGGCTCCCCTTATTGGATGCTTTATGGACATATTATTAACCAAGAACCCACAGAATTGTATCACAACCTCTAGGGTTTGGATGGATGATTCACTATTCGAATATATAGCACACCTTAAAACCCTTTTACACTCAATATGCGAGCAATGTTCCCCTTATTGGATGCTTTATGCACATATTGTTAACCAAGAACCCACACAAATTTTCCAAGTACTGAGATGTATGTTTTTTTGAAGATGATATAGTCATACTTTGAGAGTCAAAAGAGGATTTAAATGAGGTTGAAGAGATGGAGACGAGTCTTAAAAACGCATGGCTTTTTCCTAAAACAGAATTAAGAACAGTATATGGAATGTAAGTTCAGCAAAAAGAGAAGCATTTCTAACTTAGAGGTGAAAGTTGGAGAACCGCAGAAGGATTTAAATGAGAGGTTGGAGACTTGGAGACGAGCCTAAGAAACTTATGTCTTGTCCCTTAGCATAAATAATACAGAGTATATGGAATGTAAGTTCAACAAAAGGAGAAACGTTTGTAACCTAGAGGTGAAAGTTAGATAATGATTGAGAAATAGAAGGGGTTGTAAACCATCGAATTCAAGTTGGATGGCTAAAATGGATGAGGGCCTCAGCGATTTTAATACATTTTGGAAAATTAAAAAAAAATTGTGTTAAAATCCAAGCTTGGTCCAGCCGCCATGCCCCCGTGTGTTTTAGGTTTGGGAATTTTTTAATGCATCCTATGTGTTACTAGGGTACCACGTGAAAATACAAAAATGACCTCTGAATTCAGAGATGCATCTCCATACGCGCCCTAAGTCAATAGAAGTTTGATTTAATATGAAAAAACTATGGAGATGTATCTTCGTAAACATTACGAAGATGCATCTTCGGGCGCTGCCTGTACATAACGCGCCAGAACCCTTCTTCTTCCTCACTTAAAAAATAACAAAGTTTTTTCTAAAACTCTTTCAAAATCAATCAAGCAACATCAAAGCTTCTTCAATCATCACCGGACGACATCAAAGAGATCATTCAACCACATCAACTTCAAAGATTCCTCATTTCTTGTATGTTTGTTATTATTGTAAACTTTTTCGAGTTTTTTATAAATTTGTAAAAATTGACGAGTAGATATAGATAATGCATGTTTGATAGTTGATACATTATGAGAAATATATTTCATAGTTAAAAGTAACGATTGATGCATTATTTTTAGGGGTTTGGTGGCATGTATTAGCGTCACTGACAAAGATGAAAGTTGCAGAAAATTTTGGAGATCCATCTCCGTAATTTTTCAGCATTTGGATTCCCATGAATCGGAGATGCATCTCCATATTTTATTTGTCTGCTTCTTTTTATCTTTTCTTGCTTGTAGGGTTCTTTGTAGTAATTGTGCGACACTTGCCTAGTTTACTTAGAGACATTATGGCTGATATAGACAACAGATTGAGGCAAGAGAGGATTGCACGACATTCATCTTTCTAGAGGGAAAAGAGACAGGTTTCAGAGGCGCATTTTCCTTCTAGCCCAGTGATGTAAATGCATCGACTTTTGGGGCTCATATATCACCACCTTTGTAACACCTCAAAATTTGCCCTCCTCTCTTGGGACTAGCTTAACATATTGCATATCATTTTTTAGGTCATTAGGAATTGCATCTTTGCATATCATGTGGCAACAATCAAGTCATCCTCCAAGTCTTGGTCAGGAGATAAGAGGTTGAGATTCAAGCTGAGGGTTTCATTGGATTGATCATTAATCATCTGAGGATGTGTGGTACAAATTAGGGTTTCCTGGTTTCTCAAGGAGATTGAGCTTCATCTTGGTTGAAATGATACATCATTATCATCATGGTCTTGATATCATCCAAGAGATTGATCAGATACCTTGAGATTAGGGTTTTGACCACTGGTCAACCCTAATCATCTGCATTGGGCCAATCAGGGCATGGCAAGGAGATGGGGTCTACAATGGATATGGGGATCATCATGTGATTATATTGAGCTTATGGAATCTAGGGTTTCATCCTTGAGCCATTTCATCAGGAGTTTGAGGCTCAACTTGATCAATGCACAGCCAAATTCATCTATCAGTCAGAAAAGTCAACTGTGGTCAACTGTGCCTGAATGATGGATTTGGAGGTGGGAGAGGGTTGGATATACTTCATTCATGTTGAAACAAGTTTCATTTGACATTTCAAACATCAAGAATGAAGAAAATAAAGTCAGGAGAAAACTTTCCAAAAATGGAAAGTGACTTGTAATGAAAGTTTCCAAAAATGGAAAGTTTTTCACCTCAAAATTACATGTCCCAAAATGCTTCAAATGAAATTTTGTTAAACATGAAAGTTGTAGATCTTGCTCTCACCTTTCCAAAAAGTCCAAGAACATGAATTTCTCATATGTGGTTGGCAAGTTGTGATCAAATCATTTTCCAAAAATGCCTAAATTCAAAGTGGCATAACTTTCACATGGAATGGCCAAATTGGATGATTTTTCTTTGAGCAAACCCTATTTCACATGTACTTTCATGATGCATGGTCAAATTTCATCAAAAATCATCAAGGCAAAAAGTCATTTTTCAAGTGGATTATTTGAAAATTGGTGGGAAAATAGGTGAAATTTCAAGATACTTGGATTTTGCACACAAAGCCTATTCCAACACTTCACAAATGACAATTAGAACTTGCTTGAACTGTCATTGCACTGTTACATTGGTTAATTTGCAAAATGACCTTTTGGACATAACACTTGAAATTGCATTTTCACTAATACTCTTGATTTTTGCTAATTGTGATTAAGAGATGGATTAGGCATTGGTATATAACATTAATCATAACAGAAATCATAATCACATTCACATTTCTCAGGATCTAACTACTTTTCCCTCCAAAAACCTCTCAATTCTCCAAAATTTTCACACACTTTTTTCATCATTTCTCATTGATTTCTTTATCAATCTTGCTCGTGCTTGTTGGATTCACCTTCTATAATCATCATTGAGGAACTGTTTTGCAAAATCAAGGCCAGAACATAGAAGAATTTGGACTGTCATAACCTCACACTTCCATGGCAAATTGATGAATCTTGGACCTGTTGCTGTCTTGAGTTGAGCTATTCGTGTCATTCAACTCCTACATCAACAAGCTTCATCTGTTTTCACATTTTACACCTGGAAAAGCGCGATTCAACATATGCCATCTCCATAAGGTCAGATTTCGATTTCTTTAATTGCATGAATTGAGATATGGCTTAGATAGATCTTTCAATGTAGATCATCATGCAACTTGTGGTTTTGGATTTGGTTGAGTGTAGAGAGAGAGAGATATCTTGATTTGAACATTTGATGTAGAAACTTCTTTCGCTCGATCCGGTTGATAGGGTTAGAATTAGGAGAAACTGAATCCGTATCCATGATGTACATGCTTAGACGGTCACAGTGATGTATGATTTGTTGCGTTTGGTTGAAATTAGTTCATCACGATTTTCTGGAAAATTGTTTGTGTTCTTGATGAGGAACAAGGTTCAGCAAGCGTTTGATCTGAATTTTTACATTTCCATTTCAAATTCGTGTTTCCCTCCGGATCTGGCCAATGAGAACGCGCCACTGCATTAATGAATACGGCGTCGTTTTGCTCTCGTGCTTAAGAATTACAAAACTGCCATTTTCAGATTAATTCATTTCATTATTTCTTATTTTTTTTCAATTCCATTTCATTTTCATCCATGAACTTCAAAAATTCATAGGAGATTCATTATTTGTCCAAATTTTGTGAGGTTTTTTGCATGATTCTCCTTATGATGTGTAGCTTTTAATGGTGATTTTTAATATTTTTGTGCACATGTAAAAAAATAAATTGCTTAGGGATTGTTTGGATGTATGCTTCATGTGTATGTTTTACCATTTCATTCATAAAATGATGATGCTTCCATAGAAATGCTTGAAATTTTTTGTGCATGTTCTGGACTCTTTGATGGTGATTTTGATATGTGGTTTGCAATTTTTGGATACCTGGTTGATGAGATATGAATTTTTTATTAGAGGTGTGACAATTTGTGTCACACCATGCTTGGTGAACTTCATGATTTTATTTGCCATGCTTGTGGACATTGGATTGAGCCAAATTTTTGCATGATTGAGCATAAGGGTGTTGAGATTACATGAGAATTTTTCGGGATTTATTGATGGCATTTCCTATTTGATTGGAATTTTTCCCTCTGTTTGGTCATTTGTTGATTTTTTTGTGATACATGTTGGCATTTGATTTGTGAAATTCTGGTTATTGATTGTATGGATGTGAAATTTGGTATGAGCATTGTATACACATTATAGGTCATTGTGGTTTTGATCCCATTCATTTATCATATGTTGTCACTGTTTTATGATTGATGAAAGTTGATGATTGTTTTGATGCCTTGTGTTGGCTTGCTTGAACTTGTCTGAACTTTATGAATTTAGTTTCCATACTTCCATTGATCCAAATGAGCTGAAAATCTATATGATACTCATTGAATGTGTTCTGCTTAGGTTGGATTTTTTGTGGAATTTATTGAGCTGTTTTGGTATTTGTTTGAGTGTGATCATTCTGTTTGCTCATATGTGGTTCACAATTGCACACTTGGACTTAATTTGTATGTGAAATGGATTTGGTGCATAGTTTTGGTGTGAGACCAATTGGATTCTCTTCTTGTTTGATAATTATTGGTTTTGATTAATTTTCACTTGCTGTTTTGAATTTTTCACCTCCTTTGGACCCTAGGCTTGTCCTAGTGGTCTTGTTTCTCACTTTTGAATTGTGTTTCAGGTTGAGATGCAAATGCCTTAAAGGAGAATAATGCAAGTTAATTGAGTTTGATTTGGCTAATTGTTGTGAACTAACTTGTGTGTTTTGTAGGATGCTTGGCTCACTTGAGTTGATTGTGTTTTGCATAGTGCATTGTCTGATTTTACATTGTTTGTTGATTCTTATGCTGTCTGTTTTGACTGTGTGATTGGTATACTGACTGTGCTTGATTGATTCCAGGTACCATAGTCGCTTTAGTTCTTTAAGAACTTGTTGTGTTGCTGCTTGGTTGTATAAACCAATTGAGGTAGACTCTCTTGTCTCCATGTAGTCTGGAAGACCTGGCTTGTTATTTAGCCAGGCAACTGTCTGAAGTCCTTCTTAAGAGGCGATGTTTGTGATTGTTTAACTTTGTCCCCAAGCAGGTAAAGACCTCTATGAGGCAATTGGCGGAACCCAAGGGATGTGCAATCCATCCCCCGCTATTCTGTTGAGTCGTCCCTCTGCTCACACCACTGTGTTGATGCATTGGGACATTAACCCAAGATCTTGTACATTTGTACAGTTGAGTCAGAGTCTTGAGCGTAGAAGGGTTCCTCCTTTCTGAACCCACGCTCCTTTGTCTGAAGCTCTCCCTGGCCAGGGATAAGAGCTGTGAAGTCTAATTTTCACTCACCTTTCATCTTCTTCACCCTGACTCTCAATGTCAGGGTTAAGAGCGAACACTACCCGGTACAGTTGACTTGCCTCGGCAGTCCACCCTTGTTTGAGCCTCACTTGACTGGATATTGTGTGTGCTATTTGAAATGTTTGCTTTATTTTGATTGAGCATGTGTGTTTTGCTTTTCCTGGTTAGGATTAGCTTGTTGTTGTGCAAGTAGATAGAAACCATAACATAGGGCAATGATGCATGATAACATCTAGGCTCGAGTCCAGCTCCCTAGTAGTGTGTCTCCCTTTGAATCTGGTTAGAATTTCTTTCCCGTTCAGAGGAACTACGTCGCCCTGATCCTCATACCAGATGAGGTACGTAGGCAGGAGACCGTGCGAGGTCTCTCCGGGCACTCTTTTTCTTTTTTTGTATGTGTTTGCTTGTTGTTGTTTGTTCCCTCTTGTGTGTCAGGATATGGATGTAAGCCCAGCGATTGGCTGTCCGTATCCTGATTGTGTTTGTTTGGTTCGGAAGCCGATGTAAGTCCAGCAATTGGCATTCGGGTTCCAGGTTTGCCCGTGTTTGTGTGTGTCTTGTTTGGCGTGCGTGAGCCGAACTACGGCAGCTCTGATTCTCGTTCCAGACGAGATACGTAGGCATAGGACGCGATGTCCTAGCGAGCCCTCTCCTCCTTTCCCCCACATGTGTTGTCTTCGGTGTGTGTGAGTGATGTTTGCTTAGCAACCTTTTCTATCTTTTGAGCGTGGATCCCGTCGAGTACGACGGACGTGAGGGGTGCTAATACCTTCCCCTTGCGTAACCGACTCCCGTACCCTTTCTCTTTGGTCGCGAGACCATGCTTTTTCCAGGTTTACTTCGAGCGTTTCCTTTCCCTCTTTTGGGATAAATAACGCACGATGGCGGCTCTGTGTTGTTTTTGTTTCAGCCCGCCGGTTGTTTTTCGCGGATGCGACAACCTTCTTCTTCCCGTAGGAGACAGATGTCACCTAGTGATGCATCACTTCCTTCGTCCATAGGTGATATGTTTCACCTATTCATGCGCCAAAGGTACCCGAGTCACCGGAGGAACTTGAGGCATTAGTGCCACCTCGGGAACCAAAGGGACTTCAGGCTGATGAGCCAGTACCACCTGGGGATGATGAGGTTGGTGAGCTAGTGCCACCTCAAGTATTTTGAGAAGGCACATTAGAGTTGTCATTGTTGCCTCTTTACCTGGACCATAATGTTAGACATATCTAGGCCACATAGGTAACATTAGTTGGAGTCATTCTTTTTAAATTACATTTATTATTATATTACAAGTTTTTGACGATGATTTATTTTTCGGAGGGACCGTGATCTGCTGAAATTCATTAACCATGGGCAGAAGATTACTGGCTTGCAGTAGCCTAATGATGAGGGGTTTCAGGCTCATTTGTCCCTATCTGGGATGAAGTACTTATGCAAGATCGATTATGTTACGGTAAACCACATGATGCTTAATGCATTTATGGAGAGGTGGAATACTAACACCTCATCATTTCATCTACTACTTGGTGAGATGTCTATCACACTCTACGGTATATTATGTCTGTTGCATCTTCCGAATAGGGGGGATTTTTTATATCATGGAAGGATTAGCAAAGATGAGGCACTCGAGTTGATGGTAGACTATCTGGGAGTTAACCTAGAGACTTCCATGAGGGAGATGGAAAAAACCATAGGGGCTCATGCTAGGTTTGAATTCTTAAAAAAAAAGGTATATACATATGAGTTGCTTAGAGCAGAGAAGGCTAGAGGTGATGAGGAGAAGGTGGGGCAGCATAGAGCGTATGTTATGAGAGCATACCTATTATATTTGGTTGACACTTCCATTTTGTGGACAAGAGTTCCACTTATGTGGATGTCCTCTACCTATGATACTTAGAGGACTTTGAGTGGATCCATGAGTATAATTAAGGGATCACTTATTATGTTTGCTTGTACTCTAAGTTATTCGGGGGTTGTAGGTGGAAGATGAAGCAGGTGACAGGCAACACAACACTTTTAACGATAATATTTATTGGTCTTTTAGTGTTTGTGTGTAATTTTCATTACATTTTTGCAACACCCTTACTAATGATTCGTGTGTTCCAACATTTTTCAGGCTTGGATCCTCCAGTACTTCCCACGCATCTTCGGTTGCTCGTGTGTACCGACCTATACTAAGGATATGTCACATTCTTCTGCATTTTCCCCGCTCATAGGGAACCAGGAGATGGAGTCGTTTCAAGTGTATCTTGACCGCTTGGTAGCCAAGGATATGTACTTTAACAGCTATGTCGATCACTGTGGGATGCGACTATTTGACGACATAGTGTTATACTCTGGATGGTTGGTTTGCAGTTCACGTTTGACATTTCGTCATCAGCATAATCCCGTCATGCGGTAGTTCAGCTACACCTAGACAATTCCCAGACACCCTGTTGTTTCTGCTCCTCCTGTTTGACACATAGAGATATGGATGGCATGTTTAATGATTATCTTAGTCATCTGGTACTAGATGATGCATAAAGTATCATAGCTAAGAACAGTTGTAGTTATGTAGATGAGTACATCAAGTGGTTCTTTAGGGTGTCACATCCATATATGGTACATGCTACTCTAGGAGATCCACCGATGTCAGATCATCAAGAAATACTAGGGGAGGAGTAGGCACAGTTATATCATGCTCATGATGTGTTGCCTAAATGTCATCGTATTATGGAGATTGTGTAGGCAGACATTGACAGAGGTATCTTTCCTGATGATTATGAGATGAGGGAGATCCTAAATGCCATTACGACGGAGGCACGAGAGACACTGATGTACCAGAGACAGTGTTAGAGGATGGGGACAGAGGAGGTCAAGGAGCTCTAGTCTGTCATATGCAGTAGTTGATAGTACTTGTATTTTGGATTTATTATCAATTGTATTTTATTTTGACTTATTTCGATTTTATTGTGTATTTCGACTTCATTGAGTATCGGTTGATGGCTTATTTTGACCATCTAATTTATATATATATCATTTTTTACATATCAATTGTATGGTTTAATGCTCATCACATAGTTGAGGCCTTAACATTTATAAATCGTCATATTCATCTGAATAACCATAAAACAATTATAACTTACACTGTTTTGATAGGTTATGGAGATGCATCTCCGTAAATCCTAAATGAAGATGCATCTCTGGATCAATAAATATTTAAAGTGGACCTTTCAAAGAAGGATGCATTATGTGTGTTTTAAAATATTTCAGAGATGCATCTTCGAATCATTTGTAACGTTTTGACTTAAGACAAAATGTGTCTGAATATGCATCTCCGAAATCTAAGGGATATTTTAGATTTTCTATAGGGTGTTATTACGCTCCATAGGGTGAGATAAGAATTTTCCTAGATTTTAGGGTGTTGGATTGGGCCAACAAATTTGTATCTTAAAGAAATAATAGGTTAGCCCACCTCATTTAAACAGTTTCATTCGCTAGACTACAGCAGACTGATTTGACAGGTCTACTCAGAATAGAGATGACAATGAGCAGAGTTTGGATAGTATACTCTAGTACCCGTCCTCATATCCGCAATTAAAAAAAATCTTGTACTCGAACCCATACTCGTTTGGATATCAACAATGACATTCGTATCTATTACCCATATTTATAATAAAAATAAATACATCAAGTATAAAGTATTATATTAATTTAAATTTTGTAAAAAATTTATAGTTGAATTATGAAATAAATGATTATTTATATTAAATATTAAATATGTAATTGTTTAAAATTGATGCGTTTTTAAAAATTAATAGATATTTATTTTTTTATAATAATATAAATTAAAATATATAAATTTATATTATTCGGGTATGAAGTGAGGTGATTATTAAGATGTGGATAGTTAAAACATGAAAAAGTCACAGTCATAAAATTGCTGCAGCCATGCAGACGTGATAGTGTAATTTGTTCCATTTCCTCAATCAAAATGAACCTCACAAAGAAACTAACATTTTCCCATATTTTCCAAAAATGTTCCAACCTAAAAGCTCTGAATCCTGGCAAACAAGCTCATTCACAGATGATAGTATCTGCTTTTGTTCCCACTATCTTTGTATCCAACTGTTTGCTTCAATTCTACTGCAAATGTTCCGATATGAATTACGCGTTCAACGTGTTCGACAGAATGCCTCAAAGGGATGTAATTTCTTGGAACACTATGATATTTGGTTATGCTGGAATTGGAAACATGGGATTTGCGCAGTTTTTGTTTGATTCAATGCCGGAGAGAGATGTTGTTTCGTGGAATTCCTTGCTCTCGTGTTATTTACAGAATGGGATTCATCGAAAGACGGTTGAAGTTTTTGTCAAGATGAGATCGTTGAAAGTCTCCCATGACTATGCTACTTTTGCTGTTGTTTTGAAAGCGTGTACTGGTGTTGAGGATTATTGTTTAGGACTTCAGGTTCACTGTCTTGCGATTCGGATGGGTTTTGAGAGTGATGTTGTAACGGGTACTGCTCTGGTGGATTTGTATTCAACGTGTAAGAGACTTGATCATGCTTTTAAGGTTTTTGATGCAATGCCGGAGAGGAATTCGGTGTGTTGGAGTGCTGTAATTGCAGGCTATGTTCGAAATGATCGATTTATTGAGGGATTAAAGTTGTATGCGGATATGGTTAAAGAAGGTATAGGGGTGAGTCAATCAACCTTTGCTAGTGCGTTTAGGGCGTGTGCCGGATTATCTGCATTTGAATTCGGCACGCAGTTGCATGCGTATGCTTTAAAGACTAATTTCGGATATGATAGTATAGTAGGAACTGCTACATTAGATATGTATGCTAAATGTGACAGAATGTTTGATGCTCGAAAACTATTTAACGCATTCCCTAATCCTACTCGGCAATCTCATAATGCCATTATTGTTGGATATGCACGACAAGATCAAGGTCTTGAAGCATTAAAGATTTTTCAGTCTTTACAGAAGTCTTATCTTGGCTTCGACGAAATTAGTTTGTCTGGTGCTTTGACTGCATGTTCGGCGATCAGAGGCCATTTGGAGGGGATTCAACTACATGGATTAGCGGTCAAATGTGCTTTGGAGTTTAATATTTGTGTTGCGAATACCATTTTAGATATGTATGCAAAATGTGGAGCATTAATGGAAGCTTGTTTGATATTTGATGACATGGAAAGAAAGGATGCTGTATCTTGGAATGCAATCATTGCCGCTCACGAGCAAAATGAACGAGTAGAAGAAACGCTTTCACTCTTTGTTTCGATGTTGCGGTCAACAATGGAACCCGATGATTTTACTTTCGGGAGTGTTGTTAAGGCATGTGCCGGTCAGAAAGCTTTGAACTATGGTATGGAAATCCATGGAAGAGTTATTAAGTCTGGAATGGGGTTGGATTGGTTTGTTGGAAGTGCCATGATTGATATGTATTGCAAGTGTGGAATGCTAGTGGAGGCAGAAAAGATTCATGAGAGATTGGAAGAGCAAACAACTGTTTCTTGGAATTCAATCATTTCGGGATTCTCGTCGCAAAAGCAAGGTGAAAATGCTTTGAGGTATTTTTCTCATATGCTACAAGTCGGTGTAATACCCGACAACTTCACATATGCTACGGTTCTCGATATTTGCGCTAATTTGGCTACCGTCGAACTTGGGAAACAGATTCATGGACAAATTTTAAAGCTACAGTTACATTCAGATGTGTATATAGCTAGCACTATTGTAGACATGTATTCAAAATGTGGAAATATGCAGGATTCACGGGTAATGTTTGAGAAGGCGCCTAAGCGGGACTACGTGACTTGGAGCGCCATGATTTGTGCATATGCATACCATGGACTTGGAGAAGAAGCCATTAAATTATTTGAGGAGATGCAGCTTCAGAATGTGAAACCAAACCATACAATTTTTATTTCAGTCCTCAGAGCTTGTGCACATATGGGCTTTGTAGATAGGGGACTACATTACTTCCGAAAAATGCGAAGTGATTACGGTTTAGATCCTCAGATGGAGCATTATTCATGTATGGTAGATCTACTAGGTAGGTCAGGCCAAGTGAATGAAGCTCTGAAGCTTATTGAAAGCATGCCATTTGAAGCTGATGATGTAATATGGAGAACTTTACTCGGTATTTGCAAGCTGCAAGGGAATGTCGAAGTTGCAGAAAAAGCAGCCAATTCTTTATTGCAGTTGGACCCTCAAGATTCTTCTGCTTACGTTCTTTTGTCAAACGTATATGCTATTGCAGGAATCTGGGGCGAGGTTGCGAAAATAAGAAGTTTGATGAAGAATTATAAGTTAAAGAAAGAGCCAGGATGTAGCTGGATTGAGTTAAGAGACGAGGTGCATGCGTTTCTTGTCGGAGACAAGGCGCATCCAAAATCTGAAGAGATATACCAGCAAACTCATTTACTTGTGGATGAGATGAAGTGGGATGGATATGTTCCTGATATTGATAACTTCCTGCTAGACGAGGAACCGGAAGAACAAGATCATTATGAGGAACACAAAATCGCTGCGTGTAGTGTGAGATAATGTAGAAAAGAATTTAGACGCCGTCTTCAATGGCATGATGACGATTTCTAAAGCAGCAGTCTGTCATGAACTGAGCAATTTGAAAGATATGGAAGACAAATTTGCGGTCGGATTGCTCTGTACCGGATAGCGGTCTGAGTTTTGCTTTTTCACAAGCTGACGATTTCAATGGCATACTGACGATTTCATTTAACAGAATCTCTGGCTGGATATGGTGTTCATTTAGGGCGTCACGACAAGTTCGAATGATTTATCCAGCAGATTGGTTTACAACAATGAGCTTGTGCTTGAAGGTAATTCATTCTGATTTTACACTCTCTAAGCCTATTAACCATGTTCCTGTATGTCAACTACATCTGTAGTGACAAGGATTAAAGATCTGTCAGCATTTTAGCAGGTTGATTGCCATAAAAAGTTCAATTGTTTGTAACATACCAATTCCTTTTGTTTAATTCTTTCTATAATGTGTTAATTGGAAAAAAGAATTTCGACTAAATTATTTGTTTTATTTTTGAAATGTAGCCCACACATCAATATGGATCACCAACCATTGCATAGATAGTAAAATGTTCTTGACGCAGTGGATATCAATTTCTTAACGTCCTTAATACACCTAAACACTTTATAAGTGATTTGAATCAATTTTTAGATATTTAAATTATATATACGGTTTAATTTGAATCGGTTTTTTAGATATCTAAATTATAAATTATATTTTTCTATTATATTATAACAACTATAGTACTATGTGTTATCCCTCTATAAAAATAACAATATAAAATAACAATATGGTTAAGAAACATGTTCAAAAGAAAGAGTAATATGTGCCACAAATGAAAATACTATTGTAACAAAATTTGATTACTACACAATGCTTTTCATTAAAACCTACAATGTCAATGGCTTTTCATTCTATCCCACAAATAGTCTCTTGCCTTATCCAAAAAATAAAGCAAAAACTGATGACAATCAACTCATAGACTGTCATCGACATTCAACTCAAGTCCTTGGAAATACAGAAAGGTCGCAACTGAAATCACGACAACAAACAATGATATTAATAAGGGCTTAAAAGAAAGAACTCCTGCGTCTATTCTCCTCACAGTCCCAACATCTGATGTAGTAGAATCGGACTTTATTTCATCATCATTTGCAGATGAAGTTTTGGATGACTTGTTATCCTGGAAAAGAAAAATAGGAACAACAATTAGAACTTTGCTCTGGTCCATATTTCTCTTCTGTTATAAAATAAAATAAGTATCGAGGCTAATAATGATTGAACATTTCACAGAAATGATAAAATGTTGTTATAATTACTGTTAAAGTATGTAACTAGATCTAAATAACATTTCAGTGGCAGGTGTTTCGTTGTATTTTCCACAAGTACAGAACCCCTGACCACTTGTTTAAGGGGCCCAAATCCCTTACTACTTCGACCAATCTAGTGTTCATGGTTTTAGCACAAGATAATACCATAATAATTGCTCCCTCAAGTATAAAACTTATTAATTAACAAACTTCACACTTATTAATAAAGGGTCATGTTAACATGTGTTCTAAAGGAACATGTTAAACAATCCAAAAGTAGAAATTTTGTATAAAAAAAACATTTTGTAAACTTTTCAGAAAATGAACATGCGACTTTTTTTAAGATAGTATTTCTATATTAAATTCTTTAACATGTGCCCTTAAAAGTAATTAATCTTATTCATCTCATAAAAAATCACATTTACAAAACTATCCAAAAACATTGCAAAATGGAGTGATGAGACATTGCAAAATGATCCACACAAAAAAATCTTAGGTTTAGACTTTTCATAGCTAATAAAAATAAATATTGGCCTTGACACACAAAAAAACAAAGCATACACTACAGCATATATTAAAATCAACTGAACAAACACTTATATCAAAATATCAGATCAAAGTTATTTCAAGAAATTAGCTCACAACTATAAATGAAGGAGGAGGATGCCCGACTTTTATGCAGACAATCTTTCTAGAACATGTATAAGTCTAGGAGAATCGGGTTAAAGAGCATACACTTTAAGCCAACTAATATCGTATGTTAACTACTTAGAACTACTTAGGAGATTCTAGCATATCAGAAACGATACAAATAGAAAACATGTTGGTAAAGTCTAAAGTGCCAACCTCGTGCTCAGAAGACAAAGTCGCACTAACTTCTTGAGAAGGATCCTTATATGCCTGCTTCAGCTTCACTACCAAAATTTTGTTCTCGCTTGCTAAGGAGGATAACTGCAAATAAAGGACACAAATTATCATTCTATGCAAATCCCTCTTAACACACAAATTATCATTCTATGCAGATTAATTGATACCCTAGTTGTTTCTGTTGATTAATGAGCAAGGAATACTCAAATTAAACATTACGTAGTCCAGAGATATCTTTGCAGGTCTGTATGGAATTAGTATAATGTAGTGGATTGAAACGAGATTTCAAAAGCTTGGTCTTTACCTTCTTATTAAGATGCTCTCTCTCCAATGCTAGCTGTGTCACCAAACTTTTGAAAACTTTGGTTCGCTTTCCAATATCCTTTGCAGTTGCCCTTTTCGCTTCCTCCGATTGGCGCAGCGATCCCTCCAAGTATTCCAATCGATTCCTCAAGAAACTTATTTCCTCATTTAAGTCAGCATTAGATTCAGATAATATGATACACTTCTCCTCTGCACTGTCAGCTAAACTCTCAGCTTTAGAAACCTTTGACTTTAGATCTTTTATCACATGTTTCATATCTTCGATTGTGTAATACAGCATCTTTTGCTTTTCTTGACTAGCTTCAGCAGATGCTACTGCATTTTGCAGCTTTAAATCATACTCCTTTAGCTGCCTCTCAAGTAACTCTACACTCTCAGATGTGATACCACTGTCTTTTAAAAGAGAAAGCTCCTTGTTGAGTTCTTCAATTGTTTCCGTCAATACTTTGCACTGAACTTCCGCAGCATTAGCCCGATTTTCTGCATTCGATGCATTTTCTTTCAGTTCAATGATAAGGTTATCCATGTCTGTAATTTGAGAACATGTAACGTTATACTGTTGTTGATATTCATCGGCTGAGGCTTTCACATTCACTAACTGGCATTCAGTTTCTTTTAGCTGCTTCTCAAGTAAACACACCTTCTCACTTAAATAGACAACTTCAGAATCTTGAGTTGTTTTGCCTTCGATTATCTTATCCAAATTCACATCCCTACTTTTCAATTGATGTATATAAGTTTCCAGCTTAGCTGTAAGCTCGGATTCACTTTTTCTTAAACCGACCAAATTGAACTGAGAAAGTTTGAGTTTAGCCAACAATTCATTTGAAATTCCCTTTAGGATCTCACGGGCGTTGTCTGCTTCAGACCATCTTTCCCAAACTTCAATTGCTTCTTCCTCTGTTTGAATTAGCTCGTCTTCTAAAGAAGCAATCCTGTGTTTAAGCTTTTCTTCAATTTTCTTCGAGTCGTTGAAATTCTTCTCAAGATCTATTTCATTTGCTAGAGATTTCTCAAGCATCCTCAAAGTTGTTTCCATGTTCATCGTGTTTTTTACATCCAAAACTTGATTATCCTCTTGGACATTTCCACCCTCTTCAACATTACCTGTCGTCATTGAAAATCCCACAGATAAAAATGGACAACAACATATTTATTAGAAAGAGAAAATTGGACATACACCGACATTGTAAAATTATTTACACTGACAATCAACCACAACACAACAAATAATCACATAGCATTTTTATTTTAAAAATGGCAAACATGATGTGGCAAATTGAAGAGTTGTTATCGGATGTCGGTGAAAAATAACTTCGCACTCACAATGCATATTCAGATAAGATCATGAGCAGATAAAAAACAAGCAAAGCAATCAATGTGCAAACTGCAAACACAAACAAAAACTACATGAATAAACTCCAATCATTAAGATCCTCTACTTACCATTCTCTTCCTTCTTATCAGAATGGAAAAACCTTTGAAAATTAACAGATTGTTTCTTAATCTCATAAAACTGCTCCTCGGACATCTTCAAACATTGCTCCGATTCAATCAACCTATCTTGCCAATCTTCGAAAGAAGAAACTCTCTCTTTAGCATCAGAAATCCCAGCTTGAAGAGTATCCAAAAACAAACCCAAATCTCTAACCTCAGAATCCAACACCCCACATAACAAATCGAATTCAAAACCCTTTAAAACACACTCCACATCCATGTTTTCTTCATCCTTAATAACTAAACCCTCAAATTCAGCTTCCAAAGTTTCCAAATTCATCATAAAAATACTCAAGTTTGAAACTTTCTCAGAGAAACACGCTACACTCATTTCCAAATCACCAATAACATCTACATTAGGTGAATCACCTCCAACATTAACATCAACATCACCAGTACTATCTTCAGCATTTTGAGTTTCCATAATTCTAATCTTAAAAAAAAACTTCAACTATAATTGTTCAAGAACCTGAAAGAAAACTCAAAAAATCAAAATGCAAAAAAAAAAACTTTAAATACTTAAGCTGCAAATTGACTATAATACACTGAATCCAGTAAATATTTAACTGAAAAATTGAAAAATTAAAAAAGAGGAAAAAATGAGTGGAGATCACAAAATTGAATTGAAGAAACAATCAAAATTACGAAAATTGAAGCGAATAGAATCATACCAATTGAAAATTGAGGAATTTGAAGATGAAAAATTGGGTTGATTTTCGGATTCGTTGGATTGATGAATTTTCAGACAATGGAAACGGTTGCGACCTAACTGAAAATTGATTCAGAGAACAACACTTGCACCTCACTGTGAAACGCAGCGTTTTGAGTGCAAAATGGTGTTTCTTTTGCTTTTGACACGTGTCCCTTCTTTATTCTGAAAAACAGAGTGTGTTTTATTGAATAATAAAATAAAATGATGAGATTTTCTTTTTTAAACAAGTGTCCATATTTCTGAAATTTATATTTCTTTTTCTTTTGATAATAAGATCTAAATTTCAGAAATTTATGTTTATTTAAATTATTTATTAATTTATTTTATCAATGATAATACCCAATTGAGATTGCTTTGTGGAAAATAAATATGTGGGGCATATATTATATATATATATATATATATATATATATATAATATATATATATATATATATATATATATATATAATATATATATATATATATATATATATATATATATATATATATATATATATATATATATATATATATATATATATATATATATATATATATATATATATATATATATATATATATATATATATATATATATATATATATATATATATATAATATATATATATATTATATATTATATATTATATATATAATATATATATATATATATATATATATATATATATATATATATATATATATATATATATATATATATATATATATATATTATATATATATATATATATATAATATATATATATATATATATATATATATATATATTAGAATTTTCAAATTTGTGATAATTCTAAAAATTTTAAAGTGTTTAATTTAATGTTTGATTTATAATTAAAATTTTAATTTAAATCTATTGATTGAAATTGTGAAAAACTAAAACTAGAAATTTAAAAACTTTCTTAAATATTAATAAAATAAGTTTTGGTAAAAGGGAGGTGGGAATAGGGATGCTCATCAATCTCTTTGACTAGTTTTAGTTGAGCCCAATTCAAATTGGTGCTGTACATTTTGAGGAATCTACTTGGTATCCCTTTCTTTCACACATGACACTCCCACATTTTTCAATAATACTAAAAAAAGAATTTTTATTATTATTTAGCTCTCTTAAAATTTAAAGTTTTTGTCAAAAATTTACTCTCAAAAAATTAATTACTAAACAAAAATTAGGATAGTATTAATTAAAAATCTGATGGCCAAAAGGAAAAAAAAAATCGATTTTTAAAGAAATTTAATTTGAGTTTTTTTCATATTTTTAAAAATATATGGTATGTATTTTTGTCTTATCGAAAATTAAAAAAATTCGGTATAATGCATTTTTCCTCACCCCTAAAATTTTGGTAATTATATAAGATGCTCTTCATGAATGCATTTGAAATGGATGGTTCTTATACAAATTTTACATAGTTCTTAATCGTTGTCTTGGTATGTTTTACTTACATGTTTTATATGAGCTTTTGACAATTTTAATCGAGTTATGAAATCTATATGTAATTCATTATATGTTTTAATTAACGGATATTTTCCTTCCGGACCGAAGTGTTATCATGGGCACAATCTATTAGAAGACAACATGGTATTATTGTTGTTACAATTTGTTGTGATATAAAAAATTAGCAATCGGGCATGAGAGAAAATTGAATTATGGGTTGTGATATGGGAGGAAACTACAAGAACTAAAAAAAGTCGGAAGTCACTTCTAATAGAAGAGTTAAATGCCCCCTTTAAATTGAGATATGTGCCAAACAGTTGCGATCAGAACATAACAGTTAGATGTGATATTCACGATCATGATCTAATTGAGGATTTAGAAGGACATGACATATTAAGCTATCTAAAACTCGATGAAATACCGTTTTTGAATGACATGACAAAATACCATATAGAGTGGAGGTTCATAGTGGTTGCATTGAAAGATAGGGATGTTGATAATCTGATAATTATGCGGCATGTGTATAAGGCAAGATCGACATATCGGTCTAATATCAAGGGTCCATGCACATAAATGAAACATTTGTTGACCATAATTCATGATGAGAAATACATGTGTTGGATTAGAAACAGGAATGAATTGGATGTTAATGTTGATATATTTTGGACATGTCATGACTCTATGAAGTTGTTGAATACATTTCACCTGGTCTTGATATTTGACTCCACGTACAAAACCAATAGGTAGCAGCTCCTACTACTTGAGAGTGTTGGTGTTACGCCAACCAAGTTGGCTTTCTCGATCAGGTTTTCCTACTTAGAACGTGAAAGGAAGACAAACTTCACATGGGCACTGGAGAAGTTGAAGGAATTGTTCATATCTAAGAAGTTACTTCCCAAGGTCATGGTGATGGATCGAGAACTTTCCTTGATGAATGTCATTAAAGTTGTTTTCCCATCCTCATTCCACCTCTTATGTGTGTTCCATATTTTGAAAAATGTTGGTTCTAAGTGCAAGGTGTCTGTTGAGGCTAATAGGCAAGGGCATGTTATGGATCTATGGAACAAAGTCATATATTCAAATAGTGTTTGAGTTTGAGAAACACTTGTATCATTTTGAGGTAGTATGTGTTGATATCCCTTCATTTGTTAATCATGTGTACTAAACATGGTTGAAACCCTATAAAAAGAGTCTGTTGTTGCATGGACTAACCAAGTCACTCGTTTAGGGAACACGACAATAAACAAATACATTTTATAACCTTGTGAGTTTAAAATTATTATGCAAATTACAATAAATTTATTTATGGAATTTTTCTCTAATGTTGCATAATAGTCAAAGTGATTTATGCAGATACTAGGATGCAACACCATGTTGAAGTTGAAACTAGGTGCAATTAGATCATTGTTTCAAAAAAGTTTTGCCAATATTGAGCATCAGTATAACACTCCATTTTATTCGAGATTACACAACTTTGTCTCAAGACAGTGTATACAACACATTATGAATGAGTTATGAGGAGTAAAAAAGAGTTGGTGCTGACAGAATTGCATGTGGATGCTCCATTAAGAAAACACATGAGTTACCTTATGTGTCTAACTTGCAAATATTCAAATCCAAGGTTATCTTGTTCCATTGGAATCCATTCATGTGTTTTGGAGGAAATTGTGCATTGAAGAGTATCAATGGTGATTAAAATGTCTTATTAGATTAAGTTATGTTCATGTTATGTCGTGTTATGTTAAGTTATATTCGTGTTGTTGTAATGTAGTGCTAATTTTCATGTAATGAAATATTTAGTTAAAGTCTCAACAATATAAAATAATTCACTACAGATAAAATAGTCGATGCTATCTACAATGAACAATCATAAAAATTCTAAACTAATCAACCACGAGCAATGTGTGTTATCTGTAATGATATAACATAAACATCACCCTATCGGCCACCTCAAATATAGAATGATCCACCAGTGTCTCATAATTATCCTGAAGCCAAGAGAAATAGAAACGATAACCCATGGTAGCCTTGAAATCCTCCATTATCATCCTTTGTGTAATGTCTACGTATGTCTCAGCAACCATAATTGCAATCTATTGGTTCATCAACGGAAAGGTGAATAAGTTATTTGCACATTTCACAAAGTAAGATATAATATAATATCTCAATTCGAATTTGAATTGAGGTCCTACGTATCCATAGCGAGGTCGATTGGAGAACTGCCTACACAAATTCTTGTGCATTCTCTCTCTCTCTCTCTCTCTCTCTCTCTCTCTCTCTCTCTCTCTCTCGCACACTAAGTGTTCGACAAATTGCTTGACTTTGTTTTTGTGTGTTTTGATCATTGGAGATAGACTTTTCCTATTGTATTGTATTCAACTAGTTGGGATTAGTTGTTGTTGATTGACTTGTGTATTATTATCATTGCATTGATACCTCTACGCATATCTGAGCTTTTTGATAGTTACCAAGGGGGATATGGAAGAGATTGGTGACATCATCTAGGGTAATCGTAATCTCACCAAAGTAAAATATGAAATGAAGATGTTTGATTATGCCGACATTCCACAAAAGCAAATAATAGTGGAGTGTCGATCATAGTGAGAGAACAATCAACCAGCAGTAGCAGGCCAACATTAGCAATAATTTCCCTAACCTCATATATCATCTGAACTGTCTAGAATTTCTTCAAATTCGAACCATGAGTGGGGACCTTAATGGAGTGCAGTCTTGTAACAAATAATGCATAAATCATCGATTACTTTTAATTAACCCCTAATAAATAAAAACAACTCAAACTAAAATATTTATACATTTTCCTGTCATAATATAAAGGTCGCATGATTGGCATACCTAGTGAGGAAAGTAGGGTCATATGGCCCTCCAAGGAACCCCTATCTATATCAGTTTAAAAAATCACCTAGGTATCCGTCTGAAATGGCACCTCCATATCATCCTGAATATTCACCTATGGCTCAACATCATTAGTAACGATATCATATGGCTCATCATTATGATCTTTGGATCGACCAACTCTACCTCGTATAAGCTAGAGAGTATGTGTTCCATCAGAGTGCTCGATCCTCCTGCGCTGAAATTGACGGGAATTAATTTACCCGCCCTAATATACAAATGATTGTCTCCATCATCTTCATCGTCTCCACCAGAGCTCTCTACAACAGGTCTCTCACTCAATCCATGCATGATATTGTCATTTATTCCTCTTTTCACTAAACAAAAAAAGACCAAAAGAACTATCTGGTCACACCCCTAACATATACTAAATTTAAAAAAAAAAATCGGTAACAAAATTTCTAAACTTACACACAATTTTGAAAAAATCGGTAACATGTATGCATTTTTATCAACAATTTATATAAGTCGGGTACGCAGTGTGCATTTTTACTTGTGATTTGAAAAAACACGATAACAACTCATAGGGTTGATATTGATTTTTTTTATAAAAATGCGGTAAAAAAATCATCCAAATCTTTTATATATGTCGGATATTCCTAAAAATTCAGTATATCTCATATAATGTTGTATCGGCTATTTTAAAAAACAGGTAAAAGAAAGCATCATTTTTGTGAAAAACCATGTATTAACGCCAAATATGCGATAAAAAAAGTATAAGTTTAAAGGAAAACATTACTTACTTGTAAAAATCCCTTCGTGAAGTCGGGGCATCCTTTTCTGATTCCTGAACGAAACATATGGAAAATGTTAATTAAATTTTATTTTATTAAAAAATCAGAATGAAGAGTACCACTTTTTTTTGCAGGGGTCGGTCCACAAACTCTTCGATCTAAATTGAAATAACTCGCTTATCATCGAATTTGCTTATTTACGAATATATTCAACCTAACCCACGATAACTTGCATAATTTTTGTTTGAATATTAGATTGGAGTTTCTAAATACGTGAATCCGTTTACCGAACTCGATAATAAGACATTAGTGATTTATCATTATATTACTCTTATTTTAAATGAAAAACAAGATTAACATATAATATAACTATAAATCACATTTCTTTTGTCATAAACATTTATTCACCAACAATACTCGATATCATTTTAAGACTATGTGTCATTTATTTGTTTATTTAATCATTTTCATCTTATAGATTTTATGGAAAAGATATGTTTTGTGAAATTTGTTATTAATATTGAGAATTTTTTACAAAAATAATCCACTTTTTCATTGAATTTCCCAAAATACCCCCGGTTTCAAAAAAATTCTCAAACTACCCCACTTTTATGAGGAATCGCCAATTGCATTGGTGACTCCTCTTAAAAATTGAATGGAGGCGCCAATTGGATTGGCTAGGGCATGTGCCCTAGCCAATCCAATCGGCGCCCATGTGTATTACTTGATAGGAGACGCCAATTGGATTGACACCTCAGTGTAAAATGCATTTTTTTTGTAAATTACATAAATTTGAAATAGGACCAATTGATATTAATAAAAAAATTTGTTTACACAAAAAATCCTAATGGCGATGACCAGGATCACCTAACCAACCTCCGACCCCACATCCCCTAGCTACCCTAACTCGTGGCCCTAACCCACGTTGATGATTCACCACTGGTGTTTGAGCATCTGAGGGGCCAAGAGCGTCACTACCAACTACAGGAGGTGGTCTATTGAGGTAGTCAGACAAGTTGACATAGTCTTCAGTATGCATCGAGGGTGTACCGCCGTAGTTGAGTTCATGACCCATGCCAGAGTAGTTGGGTTGTGGTTGACTCATTGGTGGGCGACCGGGACGGTTGAAGGGAGACATGGGTGTGAATGATGCGTCGAGGAAAGGTTGGAAAGGTTGTTGGGGTGTTTGGTAGAGATAGGGTTGTTGGATGTTTTGGTTTTGTGAGGTTTGGGCTTCTTGGCTATGGTAGGAGGAGGGGCGGTTGGTGTTGAATGATCGTTGGGTGTTCTGGATAAGGTGGCTTTGGTAGGGTGATGGGGTGGGTGCGAAGCGATGTTGGGTCTCAGGTTGATGATCAATTTGTTGGTGGTGGTATGGGGTATGCTCTTGGTATTAAGGTTGGGTGTATGTCATGTTTTGGTTGTATGTTTGTGTGTTGGTTGAACGGAATGTTTGACGGACGGGGGGGTTGTGTGTATCCGATCTGACACTGTTGTTAGGGGTTTGATGTTGAGGTGTCAGATGTGTAAGTCATCTGGCGTGGGTCGTAGAGGTACATATCCTCGGCGATGAACTGAAAACCAACCGATTTGTACCAAGCCATATAAGTACGACTTGGTTTTTCTTCATATGACATGATTGCGTCAGTTAAGACATAGTCACGACGGTGCTTCATTTTGCGACACTCCGATCTTGCGAAGCTTTGCCATGGATTGAAGTTCCATTGGTCGTTAACTTTACGCAAATGCCATTCTCCTAGGCTTGCTGAGGGATCTGGGATGTTTTGGGGCATACCGAACTGCAACTTCACACGATCACTGTTGTACATATCCATAATTGTGAACCGTATTATCGATGTGCATGCAGTCCATACGGCCGCGTCTTCACCGTTGACCTCATGGTTATGATCCAAATTAAGGTATGGACGCCAAATGAACTGAAATGTGAAAGAAGATAGGATTATAATCTAGGTAGAAGAAGTTAACAAATTATAACAAAATAAATTAAGTTATTATCCTTACGTCTGTCGGTCGAAGGTGACCCAACATAAGTGGACATTGTTGATGAAAAAGAAGAGGAGACCGAGATACATGTTGATCAGATGCTGAACAACGACATTGAAGATGATGATCAACCATCACCAATACCTCCTAGTCATGTATACAATCCGCCTCAACATATTGCAAATTTGGATCTGCACGACGATGATACATCCAATAGTGTTTTCTATAACCTGTATCCACGATCAGAAGGCGGATTAAAGGTGGGAGACATGTTTCATACCAAAGAAGAATGTGTGCGAGCTATCAAAAAATTCCACATGAAAAACTTTGCTGATTTTACAGTGAAACGCACTAATTCAAGAAGGTATCTTATCGAATGTCGTAACATCCTTTGTAAGTTTCAGTTGGCTACGCCTTACAAAAAGAAAAATGACTCTTAGGAGATCGCTTCAATAGACCCACCTCATAGTTGCATTGCAACTAACGTTGAACAAGATCACCGTAAACTAAGCGCTGTATTGATATGTCAAGACATTTTGTCGTTGGTTAATAAAGACCCATCAGTGAAGGTGAGTATAATTATATCCCATATCATAACAACATATAATTATACTCCATCTTACAAGAAATCCTGGATTGCGAGGACAAAGGTTGTTGAACAGGTATTCGGCAACTGGGATAATTCATACAAAGAATTGCCACAGTTTTTATGGGCCCTAAAAACATATGTCCCAGGAACTGTGGCAATTATGGAGACATTGCTAGCAATGATGCCAGACGGAACCTGTGTTACAGGTAATAGAATCTATCACCGTCTCTTTTGGGCGTTTGACCCATGCATCAAAGGTTTCGCATTCTGCAAACCTATTATTCAAATTGATGGCACTTGGTTATATGGCAAATACAAGGGTACTTTGCTTATGGCGGTTGCACAAGACGGCAACAACAATGTCTTTCCCATTGCCTTTTCTCTGGTTGAAGGTGAAACGGCTGGTGGATGGGATTTCTTTCTTCGATATCTCAGAACGCATGTGGCTCCACAAGCCAATCTCTGTTTGGTTTCTGATAGACATGCTACCATTGAGAGTGCCTACAACAACCATGACAACGGATGGCATGATACTCCTTCTACCCATGTCTATTGCATTATACATATTTCACAAAACTTCATGCGTGCAATAAAAGATAAGAATCTTCGCAAGAAGGTGGTGAATGCTGGGTATGCTCTAACTCAGCCGTCATTTCAATATTATCGTGATGAAATTAGACTGTCTAATGAAGACACATGGAGATGGATAAATAACATGCCAATAGAGCAGTGGACAAGGGCATTTGACAGAGGTTGTCGATGGGGCCACATGACAACAAACCTTGTGGAATGCATAAACGGGGTATTCAAAAGAAATAGAAATCTGCCAATAACCGCCTTGGTAAGATCGACCTATTATACCTTGGCTTCTATGTTCGCAACCAGAGGTGAAAGATGGAGTGCGTTGTTAATGTCCGAGCAAGTATTCAGTGAGTGTTGCATGAAAGTCATGAAAGAGGAGAGCATCAAAGCTAGCACACACGTTGTAATAGTCTTTGACCGTCATAGGCAAAATTTCAGCGTCCAGGAAACAATGGACCACAACGAGGGGAGACCAAATTTAGCCTATGCTGTTAGACTAAACAGAAGTTGGTGCGATTGTGGAAAATTTCAGGCCTTCCGCATTCCTTGCTCCCATGTCATTGCAGCATGCGCTTATACTCGTCAAGACGCTTATAGCCATTTATCTGATGTGTACAAGGCCGTCACCGTCATGAATGTATATAATCAAAGCTTCTCGGTACTACCAATGGAGGAATACTGGCCTCCATATGAAGGTGATATAGTTTGGCACAACGACGAGATGCGTAGAAAGAAAAAAGGAAGGCCAAATAGCACATGTATCAGGACAGAAATGGATTCCACAGATAAAATGATAAGATTATGTAGTATCTGTCGTCAACCAGGACACAACAAGAACAACTGTCCCAATCGAGGAGCATCATCTAGGTCTTAAGCTTTTTGTAACATTGTATTTCTGTAACCTTCAATCATTATATATCATTAAGTTTTTGTTACAACAAGGTCTACAACAAACATCAGTACAAAATAAGCTATCTGAAAACAGAAATATTTCTAACTGATTACAACAATCAAATTGATGTCATCTCGACCGAACATCATTTTCCTAACATCCTTATCAATCTTCATTCGCACCCAACCAAAGATACTGTCGAGTCTCTCAATACTTCTAATTTTTTTCCCTTATGGTATTTTCCCATCTAACCAATGAACTAACTCCCTCTTCAGTTGATCAAACGTAGTGATGTTCCAGAACAGCATCAACATTTGGGGTTTGTCTTTCGCATAAATCACCTTTCCGTATCGACGACAAACATCAAACATGATTGTCAAATGATTAAATGAGATGTGGAACAATAACTCACACAACACATCTATTTATAACAAAAAAATTGCATTTTACACCTCCATTCAATTTTTAAGAGGAGTCGCCAATTGAATTGACGCCTCCTCCTAAAAGTGGAATAGTTTGGGATTTTTTTTGAAATCAAGGGTATTTTGGGAATTTTCTTTAAATACACATGTCATGTCAATAACTAATTTATGCCTCGAACCCACCTCATTTTCATAAAACGTAAGTGCCTTTGCCACTCGTCCAACTGCTTCCAATGTTAAATTTTTGCACCAAATATTATATACAAATTTCATAAATAAAAACTAAACTAATACAGCATAGGTGTAACTTGTGCATAAAACTTTTATAATTCAGATTTGCATGTCTAGTGACACAAATTAATATATATATATATATATATATATATATATATATATATATATATATATATATATATATATATATATATATATATATATATATATATATATATATATATATATATATATATATATATATATATATATATATATATATATATATATATATATATATATATATATATATATATATATATATATATATATATATATATATATATATATATATATCTTAATTAAAAAAAACTCATAAATAATTGGATTCATTTACTTCAGTTTTGACCAAAAAAATTTTTATGGACAATATATGATTAACCTAACTTACTAAATCTAAAACGATTATTATCTCAGCATGGATTTACCTAATCATATGTCGGCACATTCGGTCGACGTCGAATATTTAAATGTTTCAACACCTCAGAGTTGTTAGGCTCGCGTCCTACAATCCGTAGGAAAATCTAAATAAGATCTCTAACATGTTCCCTCCTTTACAAATTGACATGTATCTTCTCTTTCGACGACGTATGAGGGGGCAACAGGACCTCGACATGATTTGTTCTTCCGCTAATATTTGATATGAGGGCATCTAATGACCCAAAAGAAGAAGTTCCCTCCTCCAATGAAGTCTAAGACATCCCTTCTGACCCAAAATCATCACATATGGGTATAATTTCTAGTTCTACGTGATCAATATTAAGGGAAGGATGATGAGAATCATAATGAGAGTCAAGGGACGATTTAGATAGAGCTTCCACTTCATAGTCACTCACTAGATCAACAATGTTATCACTCATCCCGACTAAGGAGGCAGTAAATGTTGAAAATAAAGTTATAGTTAGAATGGTATCTAGTTAAGGACGATTGATGAAGCAAGGAGAATGAAAAATGCAAAAGCTTTAGGTGAAACTCCAAATCATTTATAGTGATATCCTCATAGATAAAGGAGCGAAGACGTTTCTCTAGAAAAGTAACTGAAAGCTTGAAAAATGAAAGGTTGTGAAAACTTCCAAATATTCAACTCACTCTCTTTAGAAGCAATGGTAGTTGAAGGATCAAGATCAACTATGAACAGAGGTCTCAAGATCAACGACTAGAATTCCACTCATGGAAACACGCCAAACTCAAGTGTACTTAAGCACTCTATGAACTGTGACACACCCTAGTTGGTCACATTGTCGCACGTGTCAGGAATGAGTGACAAAACATCCAAATGATGGACCACATTAACTGAGCCTATTTCCCATTACTTTTCAAAAAACTGATCTTAAGTGGTTCAAATCTATTCCACATCGGACTACGACATAGAGGCTGGACAATGATGCTTAAGGTTTCCCCCGACTCATTCAGTGCCTAAAAAAGTCTTGGGGGAAACTGTTCTAGACCATCCAAAATGCTCAATTGACCAAGGGTCAATCCATCTCAGACTCACTCTTCTCAAACCATGATATAAAAATAGTTCACATATAATGAGAAGGTATACAATCTTTGATCTCTAATTTTATTATACTCATCTTGAAACTTGAACTGATTTGAACGTTGGAGTGTTAACATGCAAGTCCAATCCGCGTTGTCGTAAAAGAGATCAAAGCCACCATTCAAGATCACCAGTTATCCAACTCTCCTCATTTTTTGTTCCTTCGTGAAACCAGAACATCATTTTCTGGTTCACGAACAGAACAAATGGGAAATGTTAATTAAATTTTATTTATTAAAAAAATAGTATGAAAAGTATCACTTTTTTTTGTAGGGATCAGCCCACAAACTCTCTGATCTAAATCGAAACAACTCACTTATCATCTGAACTCGTTCATTTACGGGTGTATTCAACCCAACCCGCGATAACTCACGTAGTTTTTGTTTGAGTATTGGATTGGAGTTTCTAAATCTGCAAATCCGTTTATCAAACTCGTTAATGAGACATTAGTGATTTATCATTATATTAATGTTATTTTAAATGAAAAACAAGATTACCATATAATTAGAAATCACCTTTTTTTCATAATCATTCATTCACCAACAATGCTAGTAGATTAATATTGGATCAATGATTTTATATAATCTCAAGACTTCATGTTATTTATTTGTTTTCGTATCATTTTCATCTTATAGAATTTATGAAAATGATATATTTTGTGAAATTTGTTATTAATATCGAGTGTTAACATATAGATAAATATAGATAAATTTTATTGCTTAAATATGTCACTCGATCATTTAAGTTGACAAGATTTTGATTTTCGATATTTTTTTTAAAAAATAATTTTGAATGTAGATAATTGTATAGCATTCTTCTCTTACGTCAAATTTCTATTAAAAAATATGTATGTGACAACTTCCAACGACGTGACACCAATGGCATAATATTCAATACATTGAATAATATTTACTAAATTATGATTAATATCGTGTTAATATTTCCTTTGTTAAATTATTGTATTGACCAACATCAACCTAATAATGATTGATCATACTAATTATTTCATATAAATAGTACTAGATTATATTAGTATTTTGTTTAACAACTAACCTAGTAATAGTAGTAGTATCTAACTATTTTAATTAGAAACAAACAAGCATGACGTGCTTACTTTTAAAAATATCATTAATTATCAATCACCATTATTTTAAGCCTAAGCAATTGTAGCCACAAGTTTGTAATTAAAAAAAATTGATATCACGATTCACCACATATATTAGGTGTAGTAATTTTATGGGTAAACCCAAACAATGAGTGTTAAAATATGTCAGCAATGCTGACCAAGATTGCCACAAATATTTTCCAACATATATCTTCATATAAAATTAGCTTAAAGTCTAAATTTTTAAATAAATAAATATTAGTAATTAATTTATGTATTTATTTATTTATATTTATATATTAATATAATGAATTATTAATATATAAATTCATAATTTTAAAAAATATTAGTGATTAATTTGTTAGTAAAAAACTCGTAAAAACAATAATATAATTTTTGAGAATAATTTTAACAATATACTAATACTATTTGTCATATTTTTATATAATATACTGATATGATTTATTATATTTTTATACAGATTTATTATTATTATTATTATGATCTCTCGATTTTATTTAGTTTATGAAATTAATTTTTATATTTTAAATTTAAATAGTTTTGACACCTCTTTCACATTTTTTCTTAAAAATCGATAAAAATCAATGAAATATTCAGTTTTTAACTTATATTTTTATTTATGAAATTTCATAATAAATTTATATATGATGATATATGATATTTCATAAAAAAAATTATTATTTAAGAAATAAAAAAATCATTAATTTTAAATATATAAAAAGACTAAAATTATTTAAATTAAACATATAAGATCAATTTTATGAATTAAAAAAGATGGAGAGACACTTTTATTATTAATAAAATTCATATAAATTATACTTTGAGATTTGTGGATTGAAAGTCTTTAATGGTCATATTTTATGATAATATTAAAATACTCAAATTGAAGACCAACAAACAAGTATTGACACTTAAATAAGTAAATAAACAATTACCCTGTATAAGACAGTGAAATTAAATATAACAAAAAAATTAGTGGAGAATAAAGAGCTACATTTCACAATCATGAACCCTACTTTTTTACTGAAAAAAATTGTATAAGCTTATGAATGAAGATGATGATTCATATATGTTAAAGTTTTTATAATTTGATAGATTATTTATTGGGTAACATTGTGCAAATTTCAACAAAGATAGATCCACTATATTATTTTAAAGGATATTTTACCTAATTACAACAGTTACTTGATTTGTGTGGCTGCTAATTCGAATTAGTGTTGTTAATTATTGTTTTTGATGACATAAGGACCATTAAAACAGAGCCACATGTTTAGAGAAAAAAAACATAAATCATCTTATTTATCTTGTACTTCCTTTTTATATTCACTTCATATTTCTCTATTTATGTTTTTATTATATTTTATTATTTACTTTTTCTTTTAGTATAATCTTTACAATTAGATAGATGAAAATAGACTGAACTGAATTCAATTAGTTAGTTTGCTTAAAAGCTGAGTTTTATAAGATCTAATGATGATTACAATTAGTTAGTTAGTTTGTTAATATAGTAGCCAATTGTCTGTGGGAAAAAAATATTTTAGAAAAACTCAAATTTTGTTAAAGATTCTTGGAGACAAAAATGTGATCAGCGAGCTAAAGCAAGAATTTAATTTTTTAGGAAAAGTTAAGTGGTGATTAGTGGCCCTTATTTGTTATTTAGAGCCAAGATTAACCATTTATGACAATGTAATTACCATTAGAATGGTAAGACAAAACAAAGACATCTTTGATGTGATTATTTGAGTTTAGGTTTTTGTTGTCAATTGTTGTAATAATCACTGAAAAATGATTATATTGAAGCAGTTTGGTTGATAAAACTTATTTCACAATTGGAGCAAGATTATAAGTATATACATAAAGGATAATGGTTGTGTTCTGTTGCGGAACCAGAAATGTAGGAAGTCATGGAAGTTACGATGAAACGAAGCTTCGTAGGTGATTTTGTGATGTGGTATCGTGGATTGAAGGTTGTGATCATGGTGCTTCTTGGTCTGGAAGGGTTGATCTTGAATCAACGTCGTTGATCGGTGTCAATCTTGAACCGACGTTGCTAATCTCCGATACGGTGGCTCAGAGGGGATACTTGCATAGTTAGCATTCCAACGTCAAAGTTAGTTTAAGGTTTTAGATAACTGTAATGCGTGTGGAGATTAAAGATTATGTACCTGAAAACCCTTAGTGAAGGTATTTATGTCGTGTTTTTTAGGGATAACATTTTTGTGTCAACCCGCTAAGTTTATGTTTGTGTTGTTATTAACCTTCCAAATTATGTTATGAGTTATTCGGTCTAGGGTATCACAAATGATACTGGGGAACCATATGTTTTGCATGTATTAAAATGGAATGGAAGTAAGAGCTGATGAGCTAGAGCAAATCTTCCAAACTTGTTCAGAAGTTTGTTTTTCCTATAGGCTACATGAATTTGCATATTCTCAATGATGAAATTGAAATCACTTATCTTGATTCTAAAGTGGTGGTACTCGAATGTCCGAGATAGCAGTGAATTGGTGGATTTTTGCGCTAAGGAGTCTAGAGAAGAAACAAATATGAGACTTATCAAGGTTGGTCTCAAGGCTAAAGGCGCGACTAAAGAAAATAAATAAATAAAAGTTATTACTAAACCTGATTTTTTACTTTTTAGCCTTGGAAAATAACATGATGTCATTTTTAATCAGAAGATGTGAGAAGTAAGGTATATTGGTGAAGATGTTGATGGGTTTCCAAGAGTCGTTACGAATAATGTCTGATGTGGAAATAATGGTTTTTCCATGCAGATGACGAAGGATGACATTTTATTTCCATTCCACATGATTGACAGGGATAAGGAAGCGAGAAAATGCATGATGAGTTGAATAATGATTTATGGGGATTTGAATTCCAAAAGATAGATTCTGAGAAAATCCTAGCTGAAATTACCACAAGAATTTTTAAAGTCAAGTTTAAAAGTGATGTCTTATTTTTTTTTTCAACTTCCTCATGGCGTGGACAATTTCCTAGAAAATAACATCATTAAATGAAGTTCTCATATATGGCATAAAACTTATTTAATAGGGTCTAATGAGAGTATCAAGTAATTGTCGAAGATGATTAATAAACACTTTTGTGATGATATTGTATACATTATTGCATATATTGATGGGCCTTAATTCCTTGAAAGTAATTGGAAAACCCTTTTTTAAATAAGAGCAAGTATGGTGGTCTCATAGATTCATGGATCAATATACCCTTTGGAGAAAGCATTGCTGACAAGGTTAAAAGTATAATTGCCCACAATGTTAAAATATTACTTGACAAAAATGAACTGAAAGTCATCAGATCCTAGAGTATTCATCGTGTTTAAGGCTATCTTTGCATTGTTTTCCTACGTTGCCGCTTGACCATCCATGCCCACCCATTTAACAAGCATATGGGGAACTAGAGTTAAGCCCCGAAAAATGATCTTAGATTCCAAGATAACTTTTAGTTGTATAATCATACCCAATTCAGAAGTAGTTAATGACGCGCGCACGCACGCACAAACACACACACACACACACACACACACTTGCACGCACGCACGCACAAAGACACACAAACACGCACACACACACACACATACACACTCGCACGCATGCACATACACACACAAACACACAAGCACACACACACACACAATCACGCACGCACGCATACACACACATGCGCGCTCGCACGCGCACACACACATACACGCACCCACACACACATGCATGCACGCAAACGCATACACACACATGCACGCACACACGCACACACACACACACACGTACACACACACACGTACACGCACACACACACACATGCATACACACACGCATGCACGCACACGCATACACACACATGCACGTACGCACGCACACACACACACACGTACACACACACATATTGTTCCTCATGAATTACCAAATCATCTTGAGGATTTTGAGTTTGTTCTTCATGAATTTCCAAATCATCTTGAGTTGGAGGAGTTACAACAATGTCTTGTGGAGGTTCCGAACTTGCTTGATCCAAAGCAATTATATGAATCGACTCTAGAATTTTTATCGATTCTTCCTCTAAGATAAAGTATCTAACCTTATTCTTCCCCCCAAACTCAATGTCCTCAAAGAATGTGGTTGTTCCCGTCTCAAAAATTTAATTTAATTTGGGGTCGTAAAATTTTGTAGCCCCTAGATATTTCAGAATAGCCAATAAAGTAATTGCTCACTCTTAGGGAGTTCAATTTCTTTTCATTTGACCTATAAGGTCTTTCCTTAGCTGGACATCCACACACATGAAAATGTTTTAAACTAGGCTTTCACCCAGTCCAAAGTTCATAAGGTATTTTGGCAGCTGCTTTTATTGGTAGTCTATTTAGAATATAAGTTGTAGTCTTTAATCTCTCTCCCCAAAATGACTCTAGCAAGGTAGAATGACAAATCATACTCCTTACCATATCCTTAAGAGTTCAATTCTATCTTTCAGTAACACCATTCATGCTAGGTGATCCTGGCATGGTGTATTGTAGGACGATTCCACATTCCTCTAGGTATTTGGCAAAAGATCCTGGACGATATTCACCTGAACTGTCATATCTCCGTAATAGCCACTGCCACAATCAAATTTGACTTTCTTAATTCTTTTGTTGAGTTAATTCTCAAGTTCAACCTTAAATGATTTGAACACATTTAATGATTGAGACTTTCATGTATAAGAAATATGTATAGATATCTAGAATAATTGTCTATGAATAATATAGAATATTGTTGACGATTTCAAGAAGGTATCGGAAATGGTGCACAAATGTCTGTATGTATCAATTATAAGACATTTGTAGCTCTATACACAAAATTTCTTTATTTTGAGTTGTCTTCCTTTAACGCATTCAACACAAACATCAAAGTTTGTTAGGTCAATGGAATTTAAAATCCCATCAGACCTTCAAGTCTATTTTTAGAGATGTGACGGAAGCGCTTGTGCCATAACGCTCCAGAATTGTTATTATCAATTTTACGCTTATTACTACGTGATTCCACATTTAAGGATTCATCATAGGTAGCTATTGTGTCAAACAAATATATATTATCATGACTCATAAGTGAACCGGTTATAACAACATTTTAATTAAAAGACAACTTAAACATATTATTCTCAAATGAATACAAATAACCTCATTTGTCCAAATAAGAAACTGAAATTAAATTTCGTCTTAATGAAGGAACCACAAAAGTGTTTTTTAAATCCAAATAAAATATGGTACACATCAATAATCTAAAATGTCCTATAGCTTCCACCTCCACCAACTTGTCATCTCCCACATAGATGTATCTTTTAAGCTGTTATATAAAATGGTCAACGTGTTAGATTAATTATTTAATTAATCAATATGGACAAACATAATCAACTATTAACTAATTATAATATGGTTAATTCTTATTAAATACTAATTATTAATGAATTATTTAATTGAGTTTTGTGTCTCAATGAACTGCGATGGATTGAACCATTCAGTTAAGTCCAAACAAATGTCCTTTCACTTAGCCGTTTAGTTATTTAAGTGTCACTTACTTAGACAATTAACTCACTTAGACAATTAACATACTTTGAAAACTCTAAATGATAATGAAATAGTATTCTCTCATATTCACTATTTCAATGATAGTCTCTCACATCTTACAAGATACACCGTTCTTATTATTATTGATTATTCTTTAATATATTAATATGCTATAATCGGTCTCTATCTGGTTTTTTTAAATCTATCAATTAGTATTAGAACCTGAATTTAGATACAAATTATAGTTATTATTGGATGAATATTATATTCTAAGAGTTATCATAAATAATTTTAAATTGAATGCACGGCGCCTTATATTTTTTAGTGACATTTATTTCACTAGGGTTTATGGAGAATGTGGTATTATAATTTGTTTTGTAATGTGTCGCAGTCCAGATTCGAAAAATAATGATTTTGATGGTCGTGTATATTTTTAGGGTAATGCTAATTTGTGTAATAGGGCGGACACAAATTAAGAACTAAATATAGAAATAATATTTTAAAAATTGTGTCTTGATTTTATTAAAAATATATAATTAAATTTTTTATTGATTTGTTTAATGCAAAAAAAATTTAAGTGGATTTCTTAACTTGTATTCTTAGGACACAAATTAGCATTATCCATATTTTTATCACAATTGAATAGAGTTTTCTTATTTATCCTAAGTGGTGAATTTGGCCATTATGTAACAATATGCAACAATTTGCATATATGAATTATGTTGCATATTTAAAGACGAATAAATTGCATTTTTATGGCACCACAAATTTATTTGCGATTTTCGTATTATGCTAATAACATGTTGAATTAATATTTTAAAAACCGGACTGGAGATTGAACCGGTAAAACTTGCGATTTAAGGTTTAATTGATTCAACCGGTTAAACCTACGGTCGGACCGTTTATTCAATAAACTAATAATATGAAACTAAATTTCCTAGATGTGTCACACATAACCATACATTCACAACTCAATAAAATAATTATTTTAAAAAACCATTACAAAGTTAATACAATACTATTGATAAATACATATAATAACATAATATAGTTCTATATTTCATTTCAACCTTTATTTAAGAATAATTCGACCGAATTAACAAATTACAATAAAAAAGGTTAAACTAATTCAAACCGAAATTAAAATAATAGAATATAATAACTAAAATAAATTTTAAATAATTAAGAATACCTAAATAAAATAAGATAGAATACCAAAAATAAATAAAACAATATACTTTATTAAACAACAAAAAAAATGACAATCAATGTTGAGTTGTATATCATGATTATGTTTAAAAGAGATGACGTGATGAAGATGTAGTATGGTTGAAAGAAAAACTATAATGAAATGACAAAATTTAGAAATATGTATGGTTGTAAAAAAATGGAATTATTTTTTGTGATTGGGGAATGTAGGTTAAATTTTGATATTCACATATTAAAATTTAAAAAAAAAAATAAAAAAATGGTTAACTTTGTGTATTTTGTTTGAACCGGCCGATTCGATCTGATTTTTAAAATATTATGTTAAATAATAAAATTTAAATTTATTGGAGCTTCTTTAAATCAATTACTTAAATATTGACCGGTAAAGGGGGCATTGATACGCTCTATGCAACTGGTGTTTAAATTCTTCTTCAACAAATTATAAATAATTTATGATTTATAATTTCAAATACTATATTTTTTATTTTTAATTATTACATTAAATTGAATCAACATTTAAATTGTATTATGTTGATTTATAATTTGTGGCGTTATAACGATTTATTCTTTGTTTATTAATAGTTTTTGAGATGATACTAAAACATTCTAAAGATCATCAAAGTTCAATGATTCTATTAACAAAAAGATAAATGTCACATTCTCTTCGAAATTAGTTGTAATTTGATTATTATTTTTGAATCTCTTATGCCTATTTTATAATTGCATATAAGGTGGAATTTTTTAAAATATTATTCACTGTTTTTTTTTTTAAATTAAGATTATGCAATTATATATAAATTAAATATTGTTAACTTTTCAGAATACTTTTAAAATTAAAGTTCTCTATAATTATCATAATCCGATTTCTTGTTATATACTCAAATAAATAAATAAAACTAGTTTTATGAGTATATTAGAAATCTTATTATTTTATGAATTTTATTTTGGAAATTAAGTAAACACAATTAATTTGTATAATTATAATCTCATCTATTGTGGATATAATTATATAATTTTTTCTATTTTAAATATAATATAATTATTTTTAACTTGTATTGTATGATTGTAACTCGTCTATCATGGATACAGTTGTATAAATTTTGTTTAATAAAATAATTTAATTTAATTTAACTATAATAAATATTAGATTGATAACATTATTATTAATATATTTTGTTCAATGTATCTGTGATTTATTATCATGTCAATTATGGTTCAAGTATCATATTGATATTAGAACTTTTGTGACATAATATTTGTATATTGTTAAATTTCTTATTTATTATTATTAATACTATCATTTGAGATTATAATAAATAATAAATTATTTTTTAAAGATATGTAATACTTTATAAAATTCAATAATCTTATTTTCTTTTTGTTAAAATGGATTTCAATTCTCTAAGTATTTTGTAAGCCATGGAAATACCTTATCCGCGTGACGTTGCTTGACATGATCATTATATAATAGAGAAAATAATTGAATATTTATTTAAATATTTTTTTAAAATATTAACTTTATTTCAATTATTATTCTCTATCAAGTGGAAGAATTCCATGTCAATTTTATATAATGAGAATCATATTAGCATTTATTTAATATAATATTATCTTATGGAGACTTATATTGAGGATATTATAGTATTACGTTATTGATGAAAATGTATGACTACTTTTGCTATATCTTCAATATTAAATAAATTAAAGTTTCATTTTTATTGAATTGTAATTTCTTGTGTCAAAGCAGGTTGCTCGACAGAGAAAGGAAGTGTCGAACCATCTAGTGTGTTGAGTTGTGTTAGTGTCGAAGTGTCGAAGCATGTTGTTTCACACAGGATTTCGACTTAGGCCTATTTTAGTAGTGTTAGCTATTTTTGGCTTTTATAGTTTTGGGCTTTGACTTGAGGTCCAAGTTAACCTAAATCTATAAATAAAAGGAATAACCCTTATTTTTTGTAATAAAGTGAATAGAGTATTCATAACATTGTAATTCACAGTATTTTACAGTTGTAAAGTGAATAAGAAGTTTTCCACAGTTTATGGGCAGAGAAAAACTCTGCGGAATTTAACTCTTCTTCTCCTTCATCGTTCTTTACTTTCTTTCTTTCTCCATTGTTCTTTTATTTTCATTGCTATTGTATGGGTGATAACAATCTTGTTCATCAAGATTGATTGAAATTCTCTATAGGTTGTGGAGGATTTCCAACATCTGGTATCAAGAGCTTCGGTTTAAACGATTCGTGGGAAGAAAATCACCATGGCAACGAATCATCCAAACGAACATTTTTCCAGCAAATCTTCTAATTCTCAAGAACAACAATTATGAGAATTGGTGCAAGCAGATAAAGGTCGTGTTATGTTATCAAGATCTTTGGGATCTTGTGAAGGAATGAGTAGCAACGCTTGCAGAAGCCACGATAGATCAAGAAAAGCCTACACATAAGGAATTGAAGAAGAAAGATTATAAAGCTCTCTTTATAATACATCAATGTGTTGATGCAGATAACTTTGAAAAGGTTAGTGATGCAGAGTCAGCGAAAGAAGCATGAGAAATTCTGGAGAAATCGTTTGGAGGCGTGGAGAAGGTGAAAGAGGTGAGGTTATAAACTCATAAAAGAACGTATGAATTGCTTCAGATGGAAGACAATGAAAGCATAACTTATTTTTTCACCAAGGTTATGAAACTGGTGAATCAAATCAAGGTATATGGAGAAGTGTTGACATCAAGATCTGTTGTTGGAAAGATCTTGAGGTCGTTGGCTCCAAAGTTCGACCACGTGGTAGTAGTCATAGAAGAGTCGAAGAATTTGTCAAAACTGACAAAAGAAGAACTTCAAGGGACACTTGAATCTCATGAACAAAGAATGGTTGAAAGAGTTGCAAGAAAGTTGAAAAGTGATATGGCTTAGCAGGCGTAATCAACAAAACAAAGGAAATGCAAAGGAAGTTGGAATGGCAACAAAGGTAGATGAGGATACAACAATTCGACTGGTCGAAATCAGCAAGAAGGAAACTGATCGAATCAGAGAAAACCCTGGAACCAAGGCAACCAAAGAGGTCGTGCTGCAGGTAAAGGAAGATGTGATGGTCAAAATCCAGACAAGAGTCACATTCAGTGTTACAATTGTCAAAGGTATGATCAATGTTCTAGTGATTGTCCAGAAAAGCAGAAGAATCAAGAAACTTATGCAAAGTTGGCGAAACATGAAGAAGAAGAAGAGACGTTGTTGATGGTTATAACAAAAGATGAAGAGAGATTCAAAGACTAGTGGTACTTGGACTCAGGATGCTCATCACACATGTCTAGAAGAAAAGATTGGTTTGTCAATATAAAACCCTCAATGAAGAACATGGTGAAATTTGCAAATGATAACACTCTTGCAGCTGAAGGTGTTGGTGATATTCTGATTATGAGGAAAGATGGCAACAGGTCAGTAATTTTAAATGTGTTGTACATACCAGGCATGAAGAGCAATTTTCTCAGCATATGGCAGTTAGTCAAAAATAACTACAAGGTGTCGATCAAATACAAGATGATGAGAGTTCTCGACTCAAATGGAAGGTTAATATTGAAGGCTCCAACGTCTTAGAATAGAACCTTCAAGATTGAGCTTAATGTGATGGAGCATAAATGCCTTGCAACAGCAGCCAACAGAGATGAATGGATATGGCATTATAGACTTGGTCATCTCAATTTCAAAGACATTAGAGATTTGAAGAGAAGAAATATGGTTTCGGGATTACCAGGAATCGACATTCCAAATGAAGTGTGTGAAGAATGCGTGCAGGCGAAGCAGCATAAGAACAACTTCAGTAAGGATGCAGGAAGTAGGTCGAAGGCAATTTTTGAAGTCATATACTCTGATGTATGTGGTCCTCTCCAAGTGGATTCGATTGGAGGTAACAAATACTTTGTTACATTCATAGATGATTTCAGTCGAAAATTATGGTCTTACCTGATCAAGAAGAAAAGTGAAGTGATCGAGGTATTTTCCAAGTTTAAATCTATGGTCGAAAGACAGAGCGGTCAAAAGATCAAGATTTAGAGGACTGATGGTGGTGGAGAATATGTGTCGAAAGACTTCGATGCATTATGTGTGAAAGAAGGGATTGTGCATGAGGTGGTTCCACCCTATACTCTACAACATAATGGAGTCACAGAAAGGAAAAATAGAACCATTATGAATATGCTTAAAAGTATGTTAAAAGGCAATCATCTACCTAAAGAATTATGGAGAGAAGATATGTCGACTACGACATATATCTTGAACAGATGTCCGACGAAGAAGCTAGAAGGAATCACGCCAGAAGAATGTTGGTATGGTGTCAAGCCTAACTTGAGTCATCTGAGGGTGTTTGGATCTATAACACATACACATGTGCCAGATCAATTGAGAAGAAAACTTGATGACAAGTCGAGTCAGATGATCCTGATAGGATATCATTCGTCTAGAGGATACAAGTTATTCGACCTAGTGAATAAGCAAGTGGTGAACAACAGGGACGTCATCATAGATGAGCCTAAAGAATGAGATTAGACTGAGAATGTTAAGAAGGATTCAATGAGAATCTTTTATGATAAACTAGCTAGAGAAGTTCGACATGAAGAAGTCAGAGGTGAAGCAGGCCCAAGCAGATCTCATAGAATAAAACATATGCCTACAAGGTTGCAAGAATGTGTGATTAAATCAAATGATGTGGTTGATGAAGAAGGTGAGCTGGTACACTATGATTTCTACGCAGATGTCGAACCAGTCAATGCAGCTGAGACATTTTGAAAGATTCGAAGTGGATGAAAGCAATGGACGGAGAACTGAAGTCAATCAAAGTCAACAACACTTGGTCACTTGTCTAATTGCCCAAAGACAAGAAGGTAATCAATGTGAAATGGGTATATAAGGTGAAGTTGAATCCCAAAGGAGAAGTGAATCGAGTTCGATGATGTTTTTGTACCTGTTGCTAGGATCGAAACAATCAGGTTGGTTGTTGGTCTAGCAAACATGAACAACTGGCAGATGTGTCAGATGGATGTGATATGTGTATTCCTGAATGGCCCTTTAAAAGAAGAAGTTTACTTTACATAACCAACAGGGTTTATGAAACAAGGCGAAGAAAGAAAGGTGTACAGTCTGCATAAAGCCCTATACGGACTTAAACAAGCTCAAAGAGCTTGGAACAAGAAGATAATGACTTTCTAAGGGATAAGGAATTTGTGAAGTGAAAATCTGAACATGGAGTATATGTAAGAAAAATAAAGAGTGAATTTTTTATACTATGCCTCTATGTTGACAACCTGTTAATAACAGGTAGCTGCAAGAAGGAGATCAAAGACTTCAAAGGTGATCTCAACAAGGAATTCGAAATGTCATATCTGGGTGACATTTCATACTTCCTTGGCATCGAATTCTACAAGATTGGTATATGTTTGATGATGTACCAAAGTGTCGCATCCGTGAAAAACAACCGGCGGGCAAAAAAACAAAACAAACAGAGCCGCCACCGTGCGTTATTTATCCCAAAGAGGGAAAGGAAACGCTCGAAGTAAACCTGGAAAAGACATGGTCTCGCGACCAGAGAGAGATGGGATCGGGAGTCGGTTATGCGAAGGGAAGGTATTAGCACCTCTACGCATCCATCGTACTCGACGGGATCCACGCTCAAAAGAATAGAAGAAAGGTTGCTAAACACTGCTCAAAAGAATGCACACACACACACACTGGAAACAACACAGGTGGGAGAAAAGGGGAACGGGCTCGCTAGGATATCGCATCCTATGCCTACGTATCTCATCTGGAATGAGAATCAGAGCTACCGTAGTTCGGCTCACGCACGCCAAACAAAACACACGCAGGAAACCGACTGCCAATCGCTGGACTTATGTCAGACTCCACACAAAACGGCAAACATGGAAATCGAATGCCAATTGCTGGACTTACATCAGACTCCACACAAACGAACGCCAATAGGATACGGACTGCCAATCGCTGGTCTTATATCCATATCCTAACACACAAGAAAGATAACAAACAAACAAATTACTAAGGAGTCTGGCACTCGAGCCTAGTAACTGTCAAGCAAACACACACAAAAAGAAAAAAGGGTGAACACACAAACTAGAAGGGAGTCGGGAACTCGGACCTAATAGCTGTCAAGCAAAACACACGCAAAAAAGGAAAAGGGTGCCCGGAGAGATCTCATACGATCTCCTGCCTACGTACCTCATCTGGTATGAGGATCAGGGCAACGTAGTTCCCCTTAACAGGGGAGAAACTTTCTCCTAACCAGAGACTGGGAAATGACAAACTAGAAGGGAGACTGACTCGAGCCTAATAGTTATCATGTAATCCACAATGGTCCTAGGTTGAGGTTTCTATCTAACTTGCACAGGGAGCAAGCTATCCTAAACAGCACAGTCAAGAGCACAAAGCAAGCACACACACTATATACAAACAGGGGGGCTCACACAAGGCTATGCTTTAGTCAAGGGGTCATGTCAACCTCAACAAACAAGCCACTGTATCAGGGTGATGTTAGCTCTTAACCCTAACATTGAGAGTTAGGGTGAAGCAGATGAAATGGGAAGTGAGGGTAAGACCTCACAACTCTTATCCCTGGCCTGGGAGAGCTTTAGACAAATGAAAGTGGGAGTTCAGAAAGTTGGAACTCTTCTCCACATATGACTGACTCAACAAAGATCTTGGGTTAATATCCACAATGCATCAATACAAGGTGTGTGAGCAAAGTGGATGACATACTGAATAGCAGGAGATGGACTACACATCTCTTTTATCTGCCAATTGCCTTATCAAAGGTCTTTTCCTGCTTGGCACAAAGATAAACAAACACAAGCATTGCCTCTTAAGGAGGGCTTCAGACAGGTGCCTGCCCAAGTAACAGGACAGGTCTTCCAGACTACATGAAGTCAGAGAGTTATACCTATGTGGTTAAGCAACCAAGCAAAAGCAAGTTCAAATTGAACTTAAGCAACTTATGTACCTGTTGAAACATCACACAAGTCAGTTAAACTGTACAGACAAACAGACAATCATGAATATCAACAGTCAAACCCAATGATCAAAGGCATAAGCCAACAAGTCAAACTCAAATAAGTTAACAACCCTACAAAACACACAAAGTTAGTAGTCAAAAGCAAGCATCAGATGCTCAAGTGAGGTTGCATCATGAACCATATAACCTGGATGTTCAACCTGAAATCAAAGCTCAAACATGAGAGGCAAACCACTAGGTCAAGGCCTAGGGTCAAAGATGGAGAAAAAAATCCAATACAGAACATGAAATTTCACATGAATCAACTTTAATCAATTAAGAACATCATCCAAAAGGTCTCATCCCAATATCAATTACCAATTTCATTTCATGAACCAAACATGGCAAGGTATGCACATTGTAACCACATTGTGACAACAGAATGAACAAATGCACAATAAATAAAAAATGATTCAATTAATTTTGGCAAAATTCATGGGTAAACAGAACATACAACATGATCACCACACAAAAAATTAGAGCATTCGGACATGATTAGGCATGGTAATCAAATTGTGTAAGGCAAGGCAATCAAAACAAGCTCCTATGTGACACAACTTGATACCTCAACTTAGCACAAGCCTAAAACAGAAATGATAAAAGGTAAAAACCTCAAATGAAAGCCAAAACAACCTCTAACATGTCTAGAAAGAGTGTGCAAAATTTCACATTCATAGGATAAAGCACAAGCATTTCACAAATGAATGAAGTTCAAGACACTTCAAAAGCTCACAAATGATCACCCAGAAAGAAAAATCTCAATCAAATCAGAAATCAATCCAAAAATTCCACAAAAAATCATGAGCATTCACAACATTCATATCAAGCACCATACAAAAAATCAGAACATTTGGAGATCATTTGGCATGGTAAATCAATTAATCATGTTGGACACCCCAAGGTGTGACACACATTGTCACGCCTAACTTCACATGATCATATCTCGGCAATGGCACATGATAAAAATGCAAACTCAACACCAAAATGTCCAGCCAAGAGTCTAGTTTAAGCATGTAAAATTTCATGAGCATTGGATAAACAACCATCATTTCACAAATGAAATAGTAAAGCAATGTCAAGAATGCATACATGTACAAGAACCCTAGGGCAAAATTAAATCCAGCCAGGCAAAATTTACAAAATAATATTCATAAAACACTAGACAAAAAATGTGACACAATGAAAAAATCCTGGTATTTTTTGGATGATTATTTATTTTGTTTTGAATTTTTGAAGTGGAATAAAAATAAAAATAAACATGTGAGAATCAAGTATGATCAATGGAAAAAAATGGAAAAAATAATACAAAGCGCTTGAACTTATGCCAAATGCTGGACTCGAACCCAAGGCATTTTCAAAAGGGATTGGCGCGCGCTTGCATGGCTATTTCATGCAACCAATCAGGTTGCAACCCTAGCGAACCTATGGGAACGGTTTAGCATGGCCTACGGGAACGGTTTAGCGTGGCCTTTGGGAACGAGAAAACCGTTGCCTAAAACTATCATCATCATCTCCAGAATTCACGCACGCGATGAACAGTGGATCTCAAGAACAATCATGAACATTTTTTCCAGATCTTGCAATTAAACATACCAATAGATAGATCCTTCGATGGAGATTCAAGATCAACTAATAGCTAAACTTAAAACATCATAAACAATGAGAATCGATCAACTTAAGTTTTGCACATGAAACTTTAAATCAACATAACTTGTTCAATAATGCATGGAATTCAATGGTTCAAAGCTCAGAATCACAAGCATTGCAAGATCTACAAGATTCACATAACAATTTCAAGAAATAAGTGACACGAATTTTTGACCTCTTGAAGTGCAGCTTTGTAATTCGTGTGTTCCAGGCCGTGCAATGCTTCAATCTTCCTCTAGCAAGCTTGTACAAGTGTTTGGAATGGAGATTGAGGTTCAATTGTGCTCGAATCCATAGAATTTTGCTTTCACCATTGTTGTTCTTCAAGCTTGCACATGCTTCCAACTGCACGAATCTCTTGGATCTTGCTTCAATATTGCTCTATGATGATTCTAGATGATGAATTAAGCAAGAAAATGCAAAGTGATTTGAAGAAATTATGAATTGATTTGAAAAAAAGTGAAGAAAAATTTGAGAGAAAGTTTGAGAAAAATTTGTAGATTTGAAATTTGTGATGTGTGTTATGAAATTATGTTAGGGTTAGGCATTTATAGTCCCTCCTAATCAAGTCCTAATCATGCTTAACCAAATGCTAATGAAAATTAGGGAAATTAGAGTGTAAGTGCAAATTTACCATTTTACCCTATGCATGGAAATTGTTAGTGAACAGTACACGAAAATGAATTGAAATGCACTTAAAATGTCATTTTGAAGCCAATGGAATTGATAGAATGTGTAAACAATGCCTTATTTTTAAATTTTAATTTTCCCTCCAAAAGTCAATTGCAAATGCAAATATTTATGTGAATAGAATGCATGCCATGTAATGCCAATTTTGGAAACTAGAGGTTAAAAGGAGAATGTTGCGAAAAGAGCCATCTCATTTGGACTTATGGTTTGAAAGTTATGCTCCTTTGAAGTTCAATGTTTACTTGGCCAAGATTGATCCATATCTCTTCAACCACACATGATAAATTCATAATCTTGGACTTTTTGGAAATGGGAAAACAAGATCTACAACTTTCATGTTCAACAAAATTTCATTTGAAGCCATCTTGATGATGTAATCTTGAGTTGAAAACCTTTCCATTTTTGGCAATTTCAAATTACAGGTCACTTTCTATTTTTGGAAAGTTTTGTCCTAACTTTATTTTCTTCAATGTTGATGTTTGAAATGTCAAATGAGACTTGTTTGAACATGAATTAAGTATTTCTAACCATCTCCCACCTCCAAATCCAACAGTTGACCTTCAGTTGACTTTTTCAGTTGATAGATGACTTGGTCATGCACAGATGAATTTGAGCCTCAATCCCTTGATGAAATGGCTCCAAAATGAAAACCTAGCTTATACAAGCTCAATAAAACCATATGATGATCCCCATCTCAATGAAGACCTCATCTCCTTGAAAAACCCTGACTGGCACAATACAACTGATTAGGGTTGACCAGAGGTCAAAACCCTAATCCCAAGGCACATGATCAGGCACAATGAACCTCTTGGTGATGATAAGACCATGATGCTGGTGATGTACCATTCCAATCCAAGATAATGCCCAATCTCCTTGAGGAACCAAGAAACCCTAATTGAAGCACAAACCCTCAGATGATTAGTGATCAATTCAATGAAACCCTCAGGCTTGCATCTCTTAACCTCTTCATCTTCTGAGCAAGACTTAGGAGGATGACTTGCTTATTGTCTCCACATGATATGCCAAAATGTAATGACTAATGACCTATAAAATGAAATGCAATATGCTAAGCTAGTCCCAAGAGAGGAGGGCAAATTTTGAGGTGTTACAGCTGCCCCTATTCAATCCACTGTGAACCTGTCGATATGAACAACCTCGACTTTCAGATGTTCAGGGTGAAGAGTGATTGAATACCAAGAACAGACGAACAATTTGCACTCTGATGGGAAATAATTAACAATGCCTGTCAGAATCGGCAAAGAAGCAATCTCGAAAGAAGAATCCGTCTGGTACGGAGAAAGTCGGCCTGAATACCGCAAAACGTTGACCTGACTACCAAAATAAATAGTAACACAGGAATACCATGGCCTGAACACCACATATCCGCTGGGGATTATTATTACCCTTTTTTTTACTTTTCTTGAACCCCGAAACTTTCTGATGATTTCCTCTTTTTCGCTTGCTTTTCTTGAACCTCGGACAAATTCTTTCGCGCGAATGATCCCGGATCACCGTAGTTGAACCCTGACAACTTCATAGTAGTCTTGTTTGCCAAATAATGAACCCCGCTCTCCATTTTGAACCCCAGTCGCCTGGCGATAGCTCGCGATCGCCATTGTGAACCCCGCTCTCCAGAAAACACCCTGTGTCTCTCTTTCTCCATTTGGACCCCGTTCTCTAGAAAATGCCTCAACACTTCCTTTTCTCCATTTGAACCCCGCTCTCCAGAAACTTGTGATAATTCCGCTGGCAACAACGGAAATAACACCAAAACCCCACTCTGATGGCGATATATCAGAGGACACTCGACCAGACATTGACTGATGACTGGGAAGAAACTCGACGTTTACTGACATCGAACAATGATGTTTACTGACACCAAAGAAAACTCGACCAGACATTGACCAATGACTGGGAGGGAACTCGACGTTTACTGACATCGAACAATGATGTTTACTGACACCAAAGAAAACTCGACCAGACATTGACCAATGACTGGGAGGGAACTCGACGTTTACTTGACATCGAACAATGATGTTTACTTGACACCAAAGAAAACTCGACCAGACATTGACCAATGACTGGGAGGGAACTCGACGTTTACTTGACATCGAACAATGATGTTTTCTTGACACCAAAGAAAACTCGACCAGACATTGACCAATGACTGGGAGGGAACTCGACGTTTACTTGACATCGAACAATGATGTTTACTTGACTCCAAAGAAAACTCGACCAGACATTGACCAATGACTGGGAGGGAACTCGACGTTTACTTGACATCGAACAATGATGTTTACTTGACACCAAAGAAAACTCGACCAGACATTGACCAACGACTGGGAGGGAACTCGACGTTTACTTGACATCGAACAATGATGTTTACTTGACACCAAATAAAACTCGACCAGACATTGACCAATGACTGGGAGGGAACTCGACGTTTACTTGACATCGAACAATGATGTTTTCTTGACACCAAAGAAAACTCGACCAGACATTGACCAATGACTGGGAGGGAACTCGACGTTTATTTGACATCGAACAATGATGTTTACTTGACACCAAAGAAAACTCAACCAGACATTGACCAATGACTGGGAGGGAACTCGACGTTTACTTGACATCGAACAATGATGTTTACTGACACCAAAGAAAACAGACATTACGAGGATCGACACGACACTTACTGGTATCGTAGGGATGACATCCACATATGTCAAAATCAGGCAGACGCTTGCCGGGGACTAACTTGGAAATACTGTTGCTCCAAAATCACAATGCTAAACTCCTCAGAGTAACATCTTCAAACTTCCGTCTCGCACGACAGAAATCTTCCTCCAGTATCGCGCTACTGGGGAATACCGTTGACCCAACGTCACAATGCCAAACTCCTCAGAGTATCATCTTCACTGATCGGCAAAACCCATTCTTGGACGGTAACCACGGCTTGGGGTTAACTTATGCTTGCAATGCTGATGTTGATCTTCCAACCAGCGAAACCACCTCTCAAACGGTAACCACGGCTTGAGTAGCACCTTCACCCACTGGCGAAACCAAATCTCAAACGGTAACCTCGGCTTGAGACTAGCTGATGCTTACAATGATGATGCATGATGATTTTTAGCGCAATGCTCCATAATTATGGAAATGCTACGCAATTTATTATGCAATATGCTATGATCTCATAAATGATGCATGCATAAAAGGTATCCCCCTCAAGGGACTCTTCTGGGGAGCTCGAGGCGCTCTGCTGAGGAACTCGCCAACACTCCAACCTTCCACCCTGTTGGGGAATAGCGCCGCTGCTGGGAAATAGGCCACCCTTACCAGGAATAACCTCCTCTGCACCCAACCCGCTTGGGGACTTCGCTGGGGAAGAAACCGCCAACGCACTCTGTGGGGAAACAACAGTCTCCGACTTGCTGGGGATATAACAATCCCGACTCTGCTTGGAGAAACCAATACTAATAGATACCTCCACTGGGAAATAGCAACCTTCAGGCCTGGCTGCTGAGGAAACACCGATCTAAAACCGGCCGGGGAGATAACCATCCCGACCCTGCTAGGGAAGACTCGGACCTTGAATCTGCCGAGGGAGGTAACAATCCCAACCCTGCTTAGGGAAACCAAGAAGTTCTGGTACTGAACACCTGTCGACTCGTCGAACCATGGCTTTCATCATCCAAATCCAATGTCAGCTTTCCACTTTTAAGAACTCCCAGACTCGTCTGGACTTTTCTGATTCATCACCTTGTATTCCCGACTCCTCCGTACTTGACGGCGATCGAACTCCTTGGATTTATACAAACTTTCTATTATTCAGACTTTGAAGAGTCTTCTTGATTAATATCCAGGATCGTCGTACGTCCTTTCGCCGTCTCTCCACCATTCTCCCATTCATTCGTCCCTGATCGGACTCCACGGGGATCCTTTGTCAAAAGCTTCACATCACAACCTGCAAGTGAGTGAAAATCTCTAACAGTACCTGCAGAAGAGATCGTTAGATAAAAACGTGCCCCAGGCATGTCGAGATTCAACACTTGGGTCACTCAACCTTCCGAATAAGATTTCAATTTTTCAATCTTATAAACATGCATTGGAAGGGACCTGTATGTCTTAAAATACAAGATTCCTTATCACAAATAATTGGATGTTTTTGCAATCAAAGCGGTAATGAAAACAAAAAACAAAATTATTTGACTGAATATGCCTTTTATTGATTGAAAAAAGTGTGGCTCATGAATGAGCAATACAAAGGAAGCAATTCCTGAAAAGAGGTAATTGCGCACAAAAGGAAAAATCTATCCTAATGGCAATGTGAAACCGTGATCTCATCGAGTTCCAACTCGGTTACACCCCATATGTCCTCAGACTCTCCGTGCTTTCCGCCTTCTGAACAAGACGCTTCCGACTGATCCCTACCGGGGATTATCCATGTCATATCCAAAGTAAACGATCATGCTAGACGCAGTTATTCGTTTCAATCCCTCTTTTGCCTGGACCGCCCTTTCAGGTTTTCAGTCCACCGGGATACCCTTTTTTTCCCAAGCCGCCCTTGTGGGGTTTTCGACTTGCCGGGTGTACATTTTTTCTTTTTATCCCTAATTTTTGCCCGAACTTTTTCTCTTTTTTCTTGGTTCGCCGGGATGCCCATTTTTGCCTGGACTATTTTATTCTTTTCGTCCAGCGGGTCTCTTTATACGAAGTACTTTTTAACTGCGTCCGCATTCACAGGGGATGGAAAATCCTCGCCATCCATGGTCGTTAACAACAAGGCTCCGCCAGAGAAAACCTTATTGACCACGAATGGACCTTCATAATTGGGTGTCCATTTGCCCCTACGATCGTTTTGAGGAGGAAGGATCCTTTTCAGCACCATATCACCCACGTGATACACGCGAGGTCGTACCTTTCGGTCGAAAGCACGCTTCATCCGCTGCTGGTACAACTGCCCATGACAGATGGCTGCCAGCCTCTTTTCCTCAATCAGGCTCAACTTTGTACCGAGTCTTTATCCACTCAGCCTTCTCTAATTTCTCATCCATCAGGATTCTCCACAATGGGATCTAGACCTCAGTAAGTAATATCACTTCTATCCCCTACACGACTAGAAAGGCTTTGCCCCAGTAGGCGCACCAAGGTTCGATACCCAGGATACCAGCTTCATACTCAATCACACTGTCGGTGCATTCGATCGTTAGCCGGGCAACAAAAGGAACGTGGGATCCCTTTGGCGTAACCAAAGCAGCACCAACTCCGCTTCCATTCATGTTAACGACCCCATCAAACATCAAAATCCGTTCGGATTCAGGGTCAGGCCCCTCCTCCGGGATCAGTTCCTCACAATATTTCGATTTGAGAACTTCGATGTCCTCATCAGGGAACTCAAACATCATCGGTTGATAATCCTCCACGGGTTGTTGGGCGAGGTAATCAGACAATACACTCCCCTTGATTGCTTTCTAAGAAGTATATTGTATATCATATTCAGTCAACATCATTTTTACCATCTCGCAACCCGTCCGGTCGCTCAAACGCATACTTGATCGGATCCATCTTGGACATCCACAAAGTGGTATGAACCAGCATATATTGTCTCAGTCGGCGAGCAGCCTATGCCAAAGTACAACAAGTTTTCTCGAGCAGTGAATGTATTGTTTCACAGTCGGTAAACTCTTTGCTAAGGTAAATTGCATGCTCTTTTCGACCAGACTCGTCATGCTGCCCCCAATACACACCTCATAGACCCCTCAAGGGCTGTCAAGTATAGGGTTTACTGTCTCTCTCCATTTGGAGGCATCAGAATCAGAGGTTCCTGCAACTTATTCTTTTATCTTTCAATGCCCCTTGGCAATCATTATTTCACCTGACCGTTTGATCTTTCTTTTCTTTTCTTTTTTTTCAACTTGAATGGGCTCACACGTGGCTGTTAGATGAGATGTGAACCATGAAATGTAGTTCAATCTACCTAAGAGACCACGAACCTCTTTTTATGTTTTCGGTTCAAGCATTTCTCGTATTGCTTTTACTTTAGCAGGATCAACCTCGATTCCTCTTTCACTTATAATAAGCCCCAACAACTAACCGGACCGCACTCTGATAGTGCATTTATTTGAATTCAACCTCAGTCTGAATGATCTCAACCGGTCAAATCACTTGCCCCGGTCAGCCAGATGCCCCTCTTTTGTTTGGGACTTTGCTATCATGTCATCAACATAGCATTCAATTTCATGATGAATCATATCATGAAACAAAGTCACCATGGCTCTCTGATACGTGGCACCGGCGTTCTACTTCTCTAGAGGACAGTCTTCTCTCCATGGTAGCTTGTGCACAACGACATCGGTATCCGACCCTGGCATATCCTGACACGACCAGGCGAAGGTATCCACATGCTCTTTCAACAGGGCTACCATTCTGCTCTCGACTTGCCTCTGAAGCGGCCCCAATTTTCACTTCCTTTCTGACCCCGGCGGCGCTTGGAATAACAATCTTGCATCGCTCCTCGTGCGGTTAAATCACCTTTTCCTCTTATTTCAACAACCCGACTAATTCCAGCAGATCACAATCTTCTTCGCCTTCCTCTTCGGCATGATAGATCGGATTGTCGAAGTCATACAGAGGTGTAACCGAATTGTTATCAATGAGATCCGGAGAATTACTTTTCGATGTCGGCACGAGACAAATCAAAAGGGGAAAAATGAAAATAAACATTGCCATTTTTATTTATTTTAAAACTGCACAAATAAATGAAAAACAGGGAACACCACTTTTAATGTGAAAAACATCCATTTATTAATGATGCAAAACGTTGCAAAATGCAACACATGAGGTGACCCTTACAATGGACCATTACGTTTCGGGCAAAACGTATGACTTTCATGCAAACAGAATTGAAAAACAGAAATATTACTCTTCCGGATGAGTGACAGTGATGATCTTTGAGGCCTTCCAGTTCCCTGGTACGCATGATTTTATCCACGACTCAAGCTCGCGATCACTGTCAGTCTCTTCACCCACTGTACAGGCGTGACCTGGATCCAACATTCCAGCACTGATGAACGGGAATGGTTGACGGCGTCTTCTATTTTGTCTAGACGACTCTTGATCTGGATGATAGCCAACCCCGAACATATCCGCCTTCACCACAAGGTCTAGGATCTTTCCCCAGCCTAGGACTTCTCCGTTCTTCACCATTTCCATGGCCTGCTTGTAAGAAGAAATTGACAGCTTTTTCTCTTTCTCAGCACAGATGGCATCCTTTACCTTGACGGTCTCAACTGCCTGACATGGTTTTTCGAATATTTCACTGTCCATTTCTACCTGCTTGAATGATGACAAGTGACTGACAAAGATGTCCTCCTCCTCCCAATCAACTTTCTCAAATCGGAGACGTCCTTCATCCATCATTCTCTGAATCGTCTCCCTCAGCATTACACACCCATTTGTAGTGACGGTGCAGGCAGCACAACGATTATCACAACCAGGGAAAGCTCCACTCTTCATCAGATGTCTCTTGACCACAGACATTGGAGTCCCCAACTGGTTCACATCTGTCACCTCTATTTTTCTCTTATCCTCTGACATCACATTCACCCCCATAGGGCCATGCATCAGCGGGGGATTAACATTCACATTTGGAGACGGTGCAAAGTTGATTGCCTTAGAATCCACCAAGTCCTGGACCACATGCTTAAAAGCTTTGCGATCCTCAATGTGATATCCGGGTGCACCGGCATGGAACTCGCACCTGACATTCTCATCGTAACTTGCAACCCTCTGATCCGGTTTCCCTGGAACCAATGTCCTTGGCTGAACCAACCCAAGATCCTTCAACTTTTTAAACAGAAAGGCATAAGTCGCGTGCGGCTTATTAAAATGACGATCCGTCGTCCTTCTTCTCACTTGGCACCCAACTTTCTGTGTTCTCTGTGGAGGTGACTGCCGTTGCTGTAATACAGATGAATTACCAGCAGGAATAGTCAATACAGCAGCATACGGGTGATAACGATCTTTACCCCTTTTGGCATGCACATCACTTGATTCAACCTCCTTCTTGAGCTGACCACTGCCAGAGGGTTTCTTCACTACGGATGACGAAGCCTTTCCCTGAATTTTCTCCGTTATCTGCCATTTCTCAATCTTCTCCACCCTCTCAGCAATTGCTTTCTGCCCCAAGGTGAGCCCTTGCACGACTTTGAACAGCTCTCTCATCATCTCTTTCAATTCGAGAATGTCGGCGTTGGGTGGATCCATCAGTCTGGGTTTGTTGAGTCTCACAGGGTATCTGAGCAGAAAAGTTGTGCGCACCGGTTAGATACTGACACCTACAAAACAACAAACATGTTAATATGACTCACACATGCAATGTCTACCCATATGAGGAAGATTCTGTCCTTTGATTCTGACTTCATCGAGACGGATAATATTTCATCAATAACATTCTGACATCCGGATGTCTCTCAACCAGATTCTCAATCAATAATACTCCCCATATGGCTAGGCATAGGTTAGATGCAGATGAATGTAAAACGAGAATGATGCAGATGTATGTATGCAATGCACTGTGCCATCCTCCAAGTCATCTGAACATCTGTTGCACTGAGTTACAGCCTCTGAACTGATCACAACCATCTGCGGTACTGAGCAATCACAAATCCGACTTGAGAGTTCCAAAATAAACGGAACTAAAAGATACATCACCATCATCACCAGAGATCCTCTGAACAGATAACCACAAGAACCTCTGAACCAGCCCAGGGAATCCTGAAATAAACGGATCCCCACTGATAAATACCACGGACAGAACTCCGGCGTCTCAGAAATAAATATCCATAAATTCGACTTATAAATAGAACTCTGATCAATAACTGAACCATTAGTTACCATCAAAGTCACCATCAGAACATGCATCTGTAAGAATCAACCCTCCCCTCACAGGTGAATTCTAATCAGGTCATCCTAAGGCGGATAATGGTCTCGACAATCGGGCAAAGATACTCAACGGGTTTGCCCTTTCGGGTGTGCCGTTGCAGCTCTCTTAAGATCATCTAAACCAAAGATCCGGGAAAGATCGGTCACCGAAGTCACCAGCCTAGATGAGGTGAATCAACCAAAGTGGATACTCCAAAAGGAAGAGCACTCTCAAATAAACCTCGTCCGGCTTGTGGTATGTCACGTCGCCCAAAACATGTTGACCTAACATGAGAGGCAACATGAGACCACACTAATCCTAGGTGTATACTCGGGCCTGGGTTTTAGCCCCACTCAGAACACCCACCCCAAATCAGAGAAACCACCTGTACAGAAGACAGCACAATGATAGTATGATGCATGCAAACATTTATGCAAATATATACACAACATAATAATCATAAATGCAATAAATAGAGCAATACAAGCAACCTAAACTATCCTAGAGCGCTAGGAGAGGCTCGCTTAGGGAAGATGGACCAGCCAGAGGTCAACTTCATGTCCCCAGTAGAGTCGCCAGCTGTCGCATCCGCGAAAAACAACCGGCGGGCAAAAAAACAAAACAAACAGAGCCGCCACCGTGCATTATTTATCCCAAAGAGGGAAAGGAAACGCTCGAAGTAAACCTGGAAAAGACATGGTCTCGCGACCAGAGAGAGATGGGATCGGGAGTCGGTTATACGAAGGGAAGGTATTAGCACCCCTACGTATCCGTCGTACTCGACGGGATCCACGCTCAAAAGAATAGAAGAAAGATTGCTAAACACTACTCAAAAGAATGCACACACACACACTGGAAACAACACAGGTGGGAGAAAAGGGGAACGGGCTCGCTAGGATATCGCATCCTATGCCTACGTATCTCACCTGGAATGAGGATCAGAGCTACCGTAGTTCGGCTCACGCACGCCAAACAAAACACACGCAGGAAACCGACTGCCAATCGCTGGACTTATGTCAGACTCCACACAAAACGGCAAACATGGAAACCGAATGCCAATTGCTGGACTTACATCAGACTCCACACAAACGAACGCCAATAGGATACGGACTGCCAATCGCTAGTCTTACATCCATATCCTAACACACAAGAAAGATAACAAACAAACAAATTACTAAGGAGTCTGGCACTCGAGCCTAGTAACTGTCAAGCAAACACACACAAAAAGAAAAAAGGGTGAACACACAGACTAGAAGGGAGTCGGGAACTCGGACCTAATAACTGTCAAGCAAAACACACGCAAAAAAGGAAAAGGGTGCCTGGAGAGATCTCGTACGATCTCCTGCCTACGTACCTCATCTGGTATGAGGATCAGGGCAACGTAGTTCCCCTTAACAGGGGAGAAACTTTCTCCTAACCAGAGACTGGGAAATGACAAACTAGAAGGGAGACTGACTCGAGCCTAATAGTTATCATGTAATCCACAATGGTCCTAGGTTGAGGTTTCTATCTAACTTGCACAGGGAGCAAGCTATCCTAAACAGCACAGTCAAGAGCACAAAGCAAGCACACACACTATATACAAACAGGGGGGCTCACACAAGGCTATGCTTTAGTCAAGGAGTCATGTCAACCTCAACAAACAAGCCACTGTATCAGGGTGATGTTAGCTCTTAACCCTAACATTAAGAGTTAGGGTGAAGCAGATGAAATGGGAAGTGAGGGTAAGACCTCACAGCTCTTATCCCTGGCCTGGGAGAGCTTCAGAAAAATGAAAGTGGGAGTTCAGAAAGTTGGAACTCTTCTCCACATATGACTGACTCAACAAAGATCTTGGGTTAATATCCACAATGCATCAACACAAGGTGTGTGAGCAAAGTGGATGACACACTGAATAGCAGGAGATGGACTACACATCTCTTTTATCTGCCAATTGCCTTATCAAAGGTCTTTTCCTGCTTGGCACGAAGATAAACAAACACAAGCATTGCCTCTTAAGGAGGGCTTCAGACAGGTGCCTGCCCAAGTAACAGGACAGGTCTTCCAGACTACATGAAGTCAGAGAGTTATACCTATGTGGTTAAGCAACCAAGCAAAAGCAAGTTCAAATTGAACTTAAGCAACTTATGTACCTGTTGAAACATCACACAAGTCAGTTAAATTGTACAGACAAACAAACAATCATGAATATCAACAGTCAAACCCAATGATCAAAGGCATAAGCCAACAAGTCAAACTCAAATGAGTTAACAACCCTACAAAACACACAAAGTTAGTAGTCAAAAGCAAGCATCAGATGCTCAAGTGAGGTTGCATCATGAACCATATAACCTGGATGTTCAACCTGAAATCAAAGCTCAAACATGAGAGGCAAACCACTAGGTCAAGGCCTAGGGTCAAAGATGGAGAAAAAATACAAAACAGAACATGAAATTTCACATGAATCAACTTTAATCAATTAAGAACATCATCCAAAAGGTCTCATCCCAATATCAATTACCAATTTCATTTCATGAACCAAACATGGCAAGGTATGCACATTGTAACCACATTGTGACAACAGAATGAACAAATGCACAATAAATAAAACATGATTCAATTAATTTTGGCAAAATTCATGGGTTAACAGAACATACAACATGATCACCACACAAAAAATTAGAGCATTTGGACATGATTAGGCATGGTAATCAAATTGTGTAAGGCAAGGCAATCAAAACAAGCTCCTATGTGACACAAATTGATACCTCAACTTAGCACAAGCCTAAAACAGAAATGGTAAAAGGTAAGAACCTCAAATTAAAGCCAAAACAACCTCTAACATGTCTAGAAAGAGTGTGCAAAATTTCACATTCATAGGATAAAGCACAAGCATTTCACAAATGAATGAAGTTCAAGACACTTCAAAAGCTCACAAATGATCACCCAGAAAGCAAAATCTCAATCAAATCAGAAATCAATCCAAAAATTCCACAAAACACCATGAGAATTCACAACATTCATATCAAGCACCATACAAAAAATCAGAACATTTGGAGATCATTTGGCATGGCAAATAAATTAATCAAGTTGGACACCCCAAGGTGTGACACACATTGTCACGCCTAACTTCACATGATCATATCTCAGCAATGGCACATGATAAAAATGCAAACTCAACACCAAAATGTCCATCAAGGAGTCTAGTTTAAGCATGTAAAATTTCATGAGCATTGGATAAACAACCATCATTTCACAAATGAAATAGTAAAGCAATGTCAAGAATGCATACATGTACAAGAACCCTAGGGCAAAATTAAATCCAGCCAGGCAAAATTTACAAAATAATATTCATAAAAAACTAGACAAAAAATCTGACACAATGAAAAAATCCTGGTATTTTTTGGATGATTATTTATTTTGTTTTTAATTTTTGAAGTGGAAGAAAAATAAAAATAAACATGTGAGAATCAAGTATGATCAATGGAAAAAAATGGAAAAAATAATACAAAGCGCTTGAACTTATGCCAAATGCTGGACTCGAACCCAAGGCATTTTCAAAAGGGATTGGCGCGCGCTTGCAAGGCTATTTCATGCAACCAATCAGGTTGCAGGCCTAGCGAACCTATGGGAACGATTTAGCATGGCCTACGGGAACGGTTTAGCGTGGCCTTTGGGAACGAGAAAACCGTTGCCTAAAATTATCATCATCATCTCCAGAATTCACGCACGTGATGAACAGTGGATCTCAAGAACAATCATGAACATTTTTTCCAGATCTTGCAATTAAACATACCAATAGATAGATCCTTCGATGGAGATTCAAGATCAACTAATAGCTAAACTTAAAACATCATAAACAATGAGAATCGATCAACTTAAGTTTTGCACATGAAACTTTAAATCAACATAACTTGTTCAATAATGCATGGAATTCAGTGGTTCAAAGCTCAGAATCACAAGCATTGCAAGATCTACAAGATTCACATAACAATTTCAAGAAATAAGAGACACGAATTTTTGACCTCTTGAAGTGCAACTTTGTAATTCGTGTGTTCCAGGTCGTGCAATGCTTCAATCTTCCTCTAGCAAGCTTGTACAAGTGTTTGGAATGGAGATTGAGGTTCAATTGTGCTCGAATCCACAGAATTTTGCTTTCACCATTGTTGTTCTTCAAGCTTGCACATGCTTCCAACTGCACGAATCTCTTGGATCTTGCTTCAATATTGCTCTATGATGATTCTAGATGATGAATTAAGCAAGAAAATGCAAAGTGATTTGAAGAAATTGTGAATTGATTTGAAAAAAAGTGAAGAAAAATTTGAGAGAAAGTTTGAGAAAAATTTGTAGATTTGAAATTTGTGATGTGTGTTATGAAATTATGTTAGGGTTAGGCATTTATAGTCCCTCCTAATCAAGTCCTAATCATGCTTAACCAAATGCTAATGAAAATTAGGGAAATTAGAGTGTAAGTGCAAATTTACCATTTTACCCTATGCATGGAAATTGTTAGTGAACAATACACGAAAATGAATTGAAATGCACTTAAAATGTCATTTTGAAGCCAATGGAATTGATAGAATGTGTAAACAATGCCTTATTTTTAAATTTTAATTTTCCCTCCAAAAGTCAATTGCAAATGCAAATATTTATGTGAATAGAATGCATGCCATGTAATGCCAATTTTGGAAACTAGAGGTTAAAAGGAGAATGTTGCAAAAAGATCCATCTCATTTAGACTTATGGTTTGAAAGTTATGCTCCTTTGAAGTTCAATGTTTACTTGGCCAAGATTGATCCATATCTCTTCAACCACACATGAGAAATTCATGATCTTGGACTTTTTGGAAATGGGAGAACAAGATCTACAACTTTCATGTTCAACAAAATTTCATTTGAAGCCATCTTGATGATGTAATCTTGAGTTGAAAACCTTTCCATTTTTGGCAATTTCAAATTACAGGTCACTTTCTATTTTTGGAAAGTTTTGTCCTGACTTTATTTTCTTCAATGTTGATGTTTGAAATGTCAAATGAGACTTGTTTGAACATGAATGAAGTATTTCTAACCATCTCCTACCTCAAAATCCAACAGTTGACTTTTTTAGTTGATAGATGACTTGGTCATGCACAGATGAATTTGAGCCTCAATCCCTTGATGAAATGGCTCCAAAATGAAAACCTAGCTTATACAAGCTCAATAAAACCATATGATGATCCCCATCTCAATGAAGACCTCATCTCCTTGAAAAACCCTGACTGACACAATACAACTGATTAGGATTGACCAGAGGTCAAAACCCTAATCCCAAGGCACATGATCAAGCACAATGAACCTCTTGGTGATGATAAGACCATGATGCTGGTGATGTACCATTCCAATCCAAGATAATGCCCAATCTCCTTGAGGAACCAAGAAACCCTAATTGAAGCACAAACCCTCAAATGATTAGTGATCAATTCAATGAAACCCTCAGGCTTGCATCTCTTAACCTCTTCATCTTCTGAGCAAGACTTAGGAGGATGACTTGCTTATTGTCTCCACATGATATGCCAAAATGCAATGACTAATGACCTACAAAATGAAATGCAATATGCTAAGCTAGTCTCAAGAGAGGAGGGCAAATTTTGAGGTGTTACACAAAGAAGGTATGCATGCGAAATACTCAAGATATTTGAGATGCAACATTGCAACCTAACTTTGACTCCAGTTGAGCCCAGATTACAACTGTCAAAAGATTCAGATGAAGATGATGTCGGCCCAACCCAATATATAAGACTTATTGGGTCACTTTGATACCTTTGTCATACAAGACCTGACTTAGCATACAATGTAGGTATGGTGAGTAGATTCATGCAGAAGCCAAATGTATCACATCTAGCAGCGGCGAAGAGGATGCTAAGGTATCTAAAAGGAACTCTCGACTATGATATTTTGTTTCCTGCAGCTGATGAAGGAAAAGAATGCAAATTAGTGGGATACACCTGTTTACCTTGAAAATTAGTAAACAACCGCTGATCTTCCAAATTTCTAAATTTGGTTACTCGCAGGATCAATCAGATTGATCCTAGGACATGTGCTAATTGTTTTTAAAAATGAATTTTAGTAATCGTGAACACTTCGACAGTATTCGTGGGACTAGTTATTAAGACTTTATAGTAAAAGGATAATATGAATTAAAGGGAGAAATTGTAGAAGATTATGATGATAACCAAATGGCAAAAGTAAGTGTTTGAAGCAAAGAAATATTAAGATTGTGAAATAACAAAGTAAAAGGAGAGTATTTGGAATAAAGAAGTAAAGAAATGTATTTATGGAAGGAAAATAAAGATGAATTTGTATTGCTTTAAAATAACTAACAATGGTGTAAATAAACGTACATTATTTGATTTACGGTTCCTCTTCACACGGGTACTTGGGAAATTTACAGACTATGTACACACTTTGACACCCTTGATCGTAACACTGAGACCCTTTATTTATACTGAATCGAAATAACCGCTTCTGACGACCCTTCAATCACGTCGAGACACATGGCACCTTGCATGGATGTAACTATCCATTATGCTTCACGTGTACCTTTAGCAGTTTCAGATAAGAGCAAGCTTCCCTCCTTTATTTGAATTTTGAATCTCCAATTGAAAACCGTCTTCAACCATTTTAAGAAATATTTCTGAAGTCTCACTGCGCGGTGACTCTTATTACCCTTATCCAGTCGAAATACCTCTACTTGGTCGAACATTTCCTCCTGGTCGAAACATCTCTATATAGGATTTCCCTTTTGGTAATTCTTTAATGGGCGTCGAAATTATGAGCTAACAAATTGCCCCCCAAAAATGTTATTTTCGACATACGAGAGAAAAATACATTTTTTGAGACCTTGTTTCGACGCCTTAACAACTCTGACATTATGCCAAGTGTTCCAATGTTGCAAAACTTTTCAGTTTCTTGGCCTTGTGGTTGTCTCACTCTGTCTTCTGCTGGAAGTCCTTACAAGTTGCCAAGAAATATCTCACCTTGGCGAATCAGCTACATGTTGGGCATGGTATTTGTCTAAGCGAGATGATCTTGGCAAGTCTTTATGAGTCATTGAGCGATGAAGTCGCTCAATTAAAGAATTTGGGAGATAAAGGAAATATTCTCCTTTTTGGCTATTGTAACTTTGGCTCAATGCCACCTCCGAGGCTAGTCTACCGAACAAAGGCCTCGTTGGCGAAGAAGTTGAGGAGATTTAAAACAGAAGTGTTGAAGGCACTAGACTGGCTCAACTGACACCCAGTGATGAAGGACAAGCCTTGCAACCGACTTTCATGAGCTACATAATGATGTTCGTCAAGCGCCATGTTTTCACTTCGAGCATGGCCCCATTTGCCTTCAGAAAGTACGACCCAAAATGGTTTACCAGGACTTTCCCATATCCATCCAAGAACAAGAGACATAATCTTTACTAATTTGGGAAGCCTTCTTGACCCCCGAGATCCTAACCATTCGACTTAATCCTTCAAAGGTTAAGGTTACTTTGATCACCTATCAACTCAGCCTTGTCACTTGATAATTTGGGTTAATTCAGGTTCTTCCAAAGTGCCTGTATGACAAGAAGGGTAGCCTCATTCTTTATAATGCAGTCCACAATGAAGCTACTTCCCTCAAGCAGATAGCCAGATACACTGGCAGAACCCAACTTACTCCTTTTAACTTCGAGCCTAACTTCCTCTACACTCGAGAGTTTGGGAGATGGTGGACTAAATACTATATTGAAGAATTATATGATGTCTCTTCCTTTATCCAACTCTTTGACAAAGCTTTTCTTCTTGTGCAGGAAAAGACCAGAAAAGGTACTTACATGCTTATAAAAGAAATCTAAGCTTTTCAAAACTACTTTGAAACTGCCTATAGGCCTGATGATCTTAGTCGAACCATCCGCGAAGCAGCTGTCACACTCAAAGAAATTTTTTCAAAGAAAATGGAAAGTCTAAAGATTCCTTCGTACGTTCCTCATGAGAGACGCTATGAAATGGCTCTTGAACTATTTCCCCCAAAATTTCCTCCACTGCCTAATGCTGACTTTGGAGTGGCCCTTGCCCCCTCCATTTCCAGATTGGTTTATTTGTGGAGACTCCATTAAAATACTTCGACAGCAGTCCCAGAAAAAAGCTCAGCGGGTGGTTGCGACTAAGCATACTCTAGACAGTTTCAAAGGGCATATTCATATAGGGATCGAAGATGTCCGAGTCGAATCGAACATATATGAGGGTGTGACACAGGAGGTTTTCCTCGAAGCACATCCCTTTTTCAGGATATTTACTCTTAGCTAACACTAACTGCACGCTGACTCTTATTACCCTTATCCAGTCGAAACACCTCTACTTGGTCGAACATCTCCTCCTGGTCGAAACATCTCTACATAGGATTTCCCTTTTGGTAATTCTTTAGTGGGTGTCAAAATTATGAGCTAACAACACCAACTCAAGTTGGTGTAGTGATGTTGAGGATCGAAAATCCACAGTTGGCTATGTGTTTATGCTAGGTGGTGCACCAGTTGCTTGGTGTTCGAGAAAGGAGCCAGTAATGGCATTATCATCGTGCGAAACAGAATAAATAGCTGCTTCTCTTTGTGCATGTCAAGCAACGTGGATGGTGAATCTGGTCGAAGAGATAACATTGAAGAGTCATAGAGAAATTTGTTGGTGTAAGCTCTAGAGGGCAATACTGTTGGTACTTGTATCGAATTATTTATTAATAATAAAAGGATTTTTTTTTATTATGTTTGTTTAATAAAGTCCCTAGAACGTTTAATGTATCAAGTGTAACTTAATCATGAGATCTCATTAAACATAAGGACACTATTCTTAAAGTATCTGTAGTCGAGCTTTGTTGTAAAGTGGGATAACATTAAAGCATTAAGACTATTATGCATATAGATTGATGATCATATCTCATGGATCATGGATAAGGAGTTATCAAGTCTTAAACATATGTATGAATATTAAGAGTAATATTTATACTGGATTGACCCGCTATGAGAATACTATATAGAATGTTATGCAAAGTGTCATAAGTTATTCTCATGGTGATAGTGGTGTATACCACCCTTCGACCTGAAACCACTATGGACCCTAGATGTAGAGTCGAGTGCCTTATTGTTGATTAAACATTGTCCGTAACTAGATGACCATAAAGACATTTGATGGGTACTCCACGAAGCATGCTGAGAGACATGAGTGATCTAGATAGAATTTGCCCATCCTGCGTAAGAGGATAAATGTCTAAGGGCCCAATATTGAACTGGACAAGGATGACATGGTCTATGCCTTGTGTTCAATATAGACATAAGGGTATAAGGGTAATTGTACACATAAGTATTTTCACAAAAGAATTTGTTAGATCACATGACAATTTCGTGTCTTGGATAGCAATGATGTGTTGCTAGATACCTCTTACTGTTTATTATGTTAAATACGTGATTTAATATAATTACCAATGTCGCGAAAACCTACAAGGTCACACATAAAAGGACGGATTGATGAGAGATAGAGTAAATAAGGAACACTGTAAGGTACGATGCATTTAAGTGAATTGTAGAACATCGTAAGGTACAGCGCACTTAAGTAGAATACGAAATATGGTAAGATACTGTAGCGGTGTATTCGTCACTTTATGATTTATTGACTAAATCAAAAGCAAAGCATACAAAGATAAAGTCGCCACCGCACTTCTATTTATCCAAAGGAATGGCTAGAAAGCGAACAAAAGCCTAAGAAGTTTTACGCAAAGAAAACTAATAAAAGGTCAGAGATCTGGGTAAGGGGGTAATTATGTTGTGGGAAGGTGTTAGGCACCCACAACATCCTAGGTACTCCTAGGGAACCTCTTTTCACAACTTGTTGTAAAATTATTTGTTTATGAAATATTTTTGTGCAAACATTGATTGAAGGGATGAGAGAAGAATATACAATTTTTATTATTTTTGTGTTTGGATGGATGAAACCCATTGCCTACGTACCTTTTCATGAAAGATAAGGATTAAAACGCCGTAGTTCGGCTAAAAGATTTCCAAAAAGTAAGTGGATTGATTTTAAACAAAAGCCCTAAGGTCTTTCATTATCCACGGGAGAAAACTCAACCTATACAACCACAAGTCCACCATGTGAGAACAGCTTCAACTTGCTAGTGAGGGACCATGCCCTATAATAAGCAAGGAAGTCTTACAATTCAATCACTAAGGACAAAAGGTGAGATTCACATCAACCACTAAGATAATTGAGATCTATGGCTAATGTATGAAAACTTGATTAAAGAATGGACAAAGCCACAAAACAATTGAATGAGTGGAATTAGTCAATTAGAATTATTCACAAAAAGAAGTCAAAGTATGATATTAGATTCAATTCAGAAGAAGTATTGTGAAAATGAAGTTTGAAAATCAGAGGCTTAAGGCCTAGGTTTCTAGTTTTGAAAACAAGTGAGAATGTTTGCACAAAAGTTTTCTGGTTTGGGTTAACATGCAAATGGAGGTTGTAAGGAAACAAAAGGTGGGGATGAGGGGTAAAACTTCATTAGGAGTTCCTCTCTTGAGATCATATGTAGATGATCCAAGCAAGTACCATCCTTTGGAATAGGCAACAAAGCAATAAGCAAGTAAAACATGGTATCAGAGATAGCCAAAATAAATGGAAACCAGATGCCAATCAATGGTCTTATACCAGACTCACAAAACAAAGATGGATACCAGATGCCAATCAATGGACTTATACTAGTCTCACAAAACAAAGATGGATACCAGATGCCAATCAATGGGCTTATACTAGTCTCACAAAGCAAAGAAAACATGGATACCAGATGCCAATCTATGGACTTACACTAGTCTCACAAAGCAAAGAAAACATGGATACCAGATGCCAATCTATGGACTTACACTAGTCTCACAAAGCAAAGAAAACATGGATACCAGATGCCAATCTATGGACTTACACTAATCTCACAAAGCAAAGAAAACAAATGCAATAAGCAAGAGGAAACAAGTTGCCAATAAATGGTCTTACACTCGACTCCAAGGAAATGGAATTCCACTCAATGGTCTTAGTTCCAACTTCTACCAGATCACAGGAAACAACTGCCAATAACTGGACTTACAATTGACTCCTCAATGGACAAAGCAACATGTCACAAAGTATGAACAATGATCATGAAATGATATACAATTAATGCTCAAAGATGAAAACAATGCACAGAGGCACACACCAACAATTATGCACAGATGAACAAACAAGCAATCAAGCAATCAGTTATCACACACTATACACAACCAATGGGCTCAAGCAAGGTTTGGCTTTAGTCAAGGGGTCATATCGACCTTGACAAACAAGCCAAATACTGGAATGGGTAGTCAGGCTCTTAACCTCTAACATCGAGAGTTAGGGTGAGCAGATAAAATGGAGATGAGGGTTATGCCTCATAGCTCTTAACTCGGGCCTGGGTGAGCTTTAAATCAATAGAAGATGTGGGAGTCCAGAATGGGGAACTCTATTCCACAATGACATGACTCTATGTACAAGATTTTGGGCTTTTATCCAAAGTACATCAACACATAGTGTGAGCAAGATGAATGACACAACTGAATAGCAGGGGATGGATTACACATCCCTTGTATCTGCCAATTGCCTCTTAAGAGGACTTAACCTGCTTGGCACAAAATTAAACAAACAAAGACATGGCCTCTTAAGGAGGGCTTCAGACAGGTGCCTGCCAATAACAGCAGGTCTTCCAGACTACATGGAGATCAAGGAAAATACCTAAGTGGTATGCCAATCACAAGCAAAGCAAAGCAACTCAAGTAATGAGTTAAGGCGGCTAAAGTACATATAAGAAAAGCTAAAACAGTCAATATTTATATTCAGACAAACTAAACAACCAACAACAGTCAGACAACCAATTATCAGACAACAATGGTGCAAGGCATAAGGTGCAAGCAAACTAAATTGATTCACCATCCCCAAGACCTACAAAACAGCAAGGTTAATCAACCAAAATAATTTGTATCTCAAGTGATGAGATCATATCAACCAATGTGGCTAATTGCTTTGAAACCTGAAATGCACAACCCAAAATGTGAGTCCAAACCCCTAAGGCAAAGCCTAGGGTCAAAAGTGAGGAAAAAATTCAAAACAGAACCTAAAACTCAACATGAATCATCTTTAATCAATCATGAACATGTCCTAAAAAGGACCAAGTCAAAATCACTAAGCAAGGGCATGTAATGATCAAGAGAAGTCAAAGACAAATTCAAAGCATACATTTGGACATTGAGGAACAAAATTCTAAATCAAAACAGAAATGACTCAAATAATTCTGGAATTTTTCATGAGCATACATCACATCCAATACAATCATCATGCCAAAAATCATAAACAGAGGAGCTCATTTGATATGGAAATAAAATTGCACAAGTTGAACAACCAATTGTGTGACACATATTGTCACACCATGCAAACATGTACATAAAACAGGGATGGAAAAAGGGAAAAATACCAAACCAAGCCTAAAGTGTCAATCAACATGTTAAGAGTCAACACACAAAATTTCATGGCATTTGGATCAATATCAAACATTTCACAATGGAAAGAACAAGGCAATGTCACATATGTACACATGTTGACATGATCTAACACAATTCAAAATCCAGCCAAGCACAATTCCAGAAATTAACATAAAAAAATAGAAGACAATTCAAGGATCATGTAGCAAAAAACCAGGAATTATTTGGATCATTTTTCAATTTATTATGCATTTTTGAAGTTGAGAAAAAAAGTGAAATAAAATGAACATGCATAGGCAATATTTGGAGGGAAAATAGAAAATGAGGATTAAATTTGAAAAAGGACATGCGCTGGAATCGAACCATGTTCAGATTCAAATGAGGCGCGCTGAAGAAAAAGAATTCCAAAAACGTCGTAGCATGGAATCAAAGTGAGGAACATGGATCAAATGTGTTCTTCGCGCCTGAACCAGAGCCAAACCCTAGCACTATTCCTCACGGTGGCGCGCGGTGGAAAACACCGTCTTCCTCGCGAAGACGGTGATGAACAGTAGCAACGTCCAAATTTTTTTTCCAGAATTTGTCAAACTTTATACCATTCGAACCGTTACAACATGTAGATCACATATCAACCATTATTTCACGCTAATTCATCACCAACAGAGAGAATCGATGGAAAACATTTTGATGTAACAAACTTTAATCAACTATATCTCTCTCAATAATGCACCAAATCATGTGAAATTTAGCTCAGATTCATCAGCACTCAAAGATCTATACTAACATACACATAAAACAGCGAATTAAAAGGATCGAAAATGTGACCTCTTGAAGATCAACTTCTGGAAATGCACGATCCAAGGCTTGGCAAGCTTCAAATCTACTCCAGAACACTTGCTATGATGTTTGATGAAGAAATTGAGACTTGAAACTGCTTCAATCTTGCTTAAATCCGAACTGCCATTGCTATGTTCTTGAGCTTGCTATGCACAATTATGGTCCAAACTTGATGATCCAAGGCTTGATCTATGCCAAATCCATACCACAGAACAAGAATATGCAATAATATGGCAAGGTTATTTGGAGAAAATTTGAATTATGATTAGAAGAAAATTTTGGAGGGAGAGAGAATTTGGATCTAGAAATGGTGAAATGATGAAGTTAATCTGAAATTCTGTTAGGTTTTTGTATTTATATGCTCTCCTAATCACATTGCTAATCCACACTTAAATTGGTTAATTGAAATTAGGCAAAATTAGGTGTTTGGGAAAAATTGAAAATTGGAGGTGCATGGCAAAATTCTCACGTGAACAGTGCCATGTACATGGTCAAAGTCACTCAAAATCATTTCATAAACCAAAATGCAATGGTATTTTGTCCATACAATGCACCAATTTAAAATTTTTGAATTTCCCTCCAAAAAATGCATGGAATAACAAATGATCAAATGATGAAAATTCATGCAAGGTGATGAATGATTTGGAAAGTTCATGTCATGAGAAGAAAAATGCAAGAAGAGCCACTCAATTTGGAATTATGAATCAAAAGTTATGGTCATTTGAAATCCCATGCACACTTGGCAATGATTGGACCATATCTCCTCAACCATTCATCAGATGCTCAAGAGCTTGGACATTTTGGAAATGGGAGAGAAAGATCTACAACTTTCATGTTCAACAAAATTTCATTTGAAGCTTTTTTTATGATGTAAAATTGAGTTGAAGTTGGTCTAAAACCTTTCCATTTTTGGGAAACTTGAAATTATAGGTCACTTTCCATTTTTGGAAACTTTTGACTGGACCTCAATTTCTTCAATGTGAGTGTTTGAAATGTCAAATGAGACTTGTTTGAACATGAATGAAGTATTTCTAATCACTTCCCACCTCCAAATCCATAGTTGACTTTGCAGTTGACTTTCTGGGTCTTCAGATGACCTGAAAATGTCCTGATGAAATTTAAGCCTCTACCACTTGGGATTTTGCTTCAAAATGACATCATAATTCATATGAACTCTTGTAAATGATCATGGGGTCCAAATCTCAAGAATAACCACCATCTATTGCTCAGTGGATGCCTTTGATGTGATTGACCTGTAATTGCTTCAGCTGCAAGTAACAAAGGTTAGATGACATATTTTTGTACTTTTGGTCAGTGATTAAAAGAAAAGCAATGATATACCAAATGCAAGCAATGCTTGGTGATCAAGAATCACTCTAAAAAAGACATCCCCCTCACAGGGAAGGAAACAAGGTGTCTAATGATCCTTGAGGCAAATGCAATGATATGATATGATGCCATGAGGGATCTTAGGGACAAAATTGGGATCTTACAGATACCACGTGCTTAAGTGATTTTGGTATATCATAAGATATAGGCCACATACACTTAAGTGGACTTTTTAGCTTATAGCCCACACAAGTGGTTCTATAAATAGAACCCTTGTGCAGAAACATTTGTGCATATGAAATTTCGTTTCTCTCTCTCTCTCTCTCTCTCTCTCTCTCTCTCTTTCTCTCACTCAAAGCCTTCATTTGTAGCAGCTAGCACTGAGATTGAAGGAATCCGTTCGTGTGGACTGAGTAGAGGCGTTGTCACCATTCAACGTTCGTGATCACTCCTTAGATCTGCGTCAAAGGTTTCAATTGCCACAAGAGGTAACGATTCTACCACTGATCATGCCCATTCGTAAGGATCACTATAGAAGAAATTTTTAATTTCCGCTGCATTTTGGATCACTATTCTCCTTCACAATTACCATGAAGATCGACAACATGTCAGCTATCAATTTAGCGAAGAATCCGATAACACATGGTCGAAGCAAGCACATCGAGATGAGGTTCCATTATCTTTGAGAGTAGGTAGCAGATGGGAAGATGAATGTTGAACACTGCAGAACTGAGAATCAGATTGCAGACATCATGACAAAGGGAGTGCAGGTCAAAGTGTTCAGAAGACAAAGAGCTATGATGAATCTAGATAGCTTAGACATAATGAATTAGGTGGTGTATTGAATTGTAATTTCTTGTGCCAAATCAGGTTGCTCGACATAGCAAGGAAGTGTCGAACCACCTAGTGTGTTGAGTTGTGTTAGTGTCGAAGTGTCGAAGCATGCTGGTTCACACATGATTTCGACTTATGCCTATTTTAGTAGTGTTAGCTATTTTGGGCTTTTATTGTTTTGGGCTTTGGCTTGAGGTCCAAGTTAACCTAAATCTATAAATACAAGGAGTAACCCTTATTTTTTGTAATGAAGTGAATAGAGTATTCATAATATTGTAATTCATAGTTTTTTGCAGTTGCAAAGTGAATAAGAAGTTTTCCACAGTTTGTGGGCAGAGAGAAACTCTGCATAATTTAGTTCTTCTTCTCCTTCATCTTCTTTACTTTCTTTCTCCATTGTTCTTTTCTTTTCATTGCTATTGTGTGGATGATAACAATCTTGTTCATCAAGATTGATTGAAATTCTCCATAGGTTGTGGGGGATTTCCAACAATTTTTCTGTTGCGTATACATAAAATGTGTTCTCAAATGTGTGTAGTTATATTTGTAGCATTTAAGTTTGAGTGAGTTATTAGGATATTGTATATAATCTTATATTCTATTTGAAATTTTATGAATTTGATCTGACTCAAATGATGATAAATAATGATATATTCTATTTACATGCAAAATATGTGGTTGAGTTTGTAAAACTTTAATGATGAGATATTTATACAACCACTTCTCTGTATGATTTTGCAATAAAAATAAAATTAATTTCCTATTGCATAATCAAAGTATTTAATATTGGTGGACTCTGATAAATCTTTATCCTATTGGATCAACGAGAGTATATATATATATATATATATATATATATATATATATATATATATATATATATATATATATATATATATATATATATATATATATATATATATATATATATATATATATATATATATATATATATATATATATATATAATCTAAAAAATTTCATATTATTATTCTCATATTGTCATATATTCTTAAGCACATTATAAATATGAGATATTCTAAGAAGACATCAAAATATTAAATAACTCTAAGAAGTCTTATTCTATTATACTGAGATATATATAATTCTCTTAATCTCATGAAACATCATAATTTTAATGTTTTGATCGATATTGAAAAGATACAATAATTCTTTAGCATGTAATAATATTGTGTTATTCTATCTCCAATAGTCCATATTTGTCAGGTCATAATATGAAAATACAAGTAAATATCAATACTTCTATCGAGTATGATATTATGTTATGAAGGTATCTATGATTAAATGTAACTCTCGTAATATGTATGCCTATGTAATTACCATTCTTAGACCTATGTGGATATTCTATGACCTTTTAATTTAAAAACTCATTAGTAAAATCACTGACTAGAGACTTAAACACATGAGTAAGTCTTATGCTAATTTGGGTTACTAGGAGTTTATCAATAGTATTTTCATATGTTTGAGCCATTATTTTTAACATATTATCTTAATTTAAATATGTTACTCTAAATTCATCATTATTTATATAAGTTGTGAGTCTTTAATATATATGATTTGTTTTATCTATCTAATACAATTTTTGCAATGTTGAAACTTCTCTTTTAATTGATTAGTATTTTGACAATAGTTAATAATCTAATATTAAAATTATTATTTTTAATAATCAAAGTAGGAAATTGTTAGATTAAGTATTTAATTAATCTAATATGGATTAACATAATCAATTATTAACTAGTTATAGTATGGCCAATTGTTATTAAACCTTAATTATTAATGAATTATTTAATTGCGTTTTGTGTCTAAATGGACTGAGAAGGGATGAATCATTCAGTAAAGTCCAAAGAGGTTAGCATTAGATAATTAACGCACTCTGAAAATCTTAAACAACAATGAGAGCAGTATTCTCTTATACTCATTCTTTCGATGGTCTACTTTCAAATCCTATAAAATATTATTCTTATCATTATTAATTATTCTTTAATATAATAATATATTATAATTTGTGTATCTCCGATTCTTTTAAAGCTATAATAGCGTGGTTGAGAGTTTGCAAATATCTATACAATTAGTAAGAATTGCAACTATAGAAGTTTCTCTATAATCAATGGGAAGAATAGTCTCATTGTTTACAATGACTTGTGACACTAAAGTCTGATTTTTTAGATAAATAAATTTAAAAAAAAACTTTTGAAAAAAATATTGTGCCGTAATAATTTAGATCATATCCCTTATCGGACAGCTGACCTATTCTCTTCCTAAATGTACAAATAAATAACACAATAATAAACAAAAATGAAACACTTTTTCTTCTTCTTTGCAATGTGAACAAGAGCAAGAATTATAACTTGTAATGTTTAACAAATCATTCTAAAATGTTACTATTTTGAGTATTATAAACTTTTGATAGTGATTTGAGAAATACTTGTGCTTCTAAAAGTAAGAAGAATACAAAGACGAGTAGTCACGTATATAGCATTCATGATAAACATTTATTGACTAAAACTAACACAATTTTTTTCTATAAATACCAAAAATAAAAATCTAAATTAGTACTGATATTTTCATATGGGGACAAGTTAACTCATGAAAATGATATAATATGTTAAAATTAATAGAGAAACTAATTTGAATATTATTTGTGAGACACATTATATTAAAAATAAGAAAATTATGAAAGGCTAAAACTTTATTTTTTAAATAGTAAATAATTTACAAGCTATTGTAGTTTATAGAGATAAACTTGTAACTGATAAATTATCTAATAATTGGTAGAAGATAAATTTATAATTAATAAATTATTTGATAGTTGATAACATATAAACTAGTTTATTAAATTAGTATTATTTAATAAAATTAGTGGTTAAACTAATTTATAATTTTGAAATAAAATAAAATTATATGTTTAATTAATATTTAATTTTTTATTTAACATTATAAGTATAAAAAAAAAATATATATAAATTATAAACTATTTAAATTAATTTATTAAAATAAGTTATAAATTAATAAAAATAAGATATAGTTCAAGAAAAACATAATCTATAAAAAAAACTTAGTATTACCAAATATATCTAAATTGAAAGGGAAAAAATAATAAAGCTAATTATTTATCTTTTATTTGAGGGAGAGTGGTTAAGCTATTAGGTCTAGATTCAATGTTTGCTCCATTGGTCGGTGATGGACCCATATGTATCTTCATGAGATTGTGTAAGCCATCTTTGTGTCTTATAATTTATTTTTTTCTTGGAACGTTTTTCACCTAGGTCACTTTCCATATAATTTATTATTGGCTCACATACCAATAAATAAGTCTTTTAAATAAGTCTTTTTTTAGTAATTTATAAAATAGAGGGATCAAGGTATATATTTAAGGTTGGCTAAAACCCTAGCACATTAGTTTCGGCAACATTATATTATATGTCAATTCCAATCTCCATTTAACCCAACCATATCATATAATTTAGCTATGATAAGCTCTTCTAAAATATCAAGATCGTGCTCAATAAGACACAGTCTTGGCTCCAACCAATTAGAACTCCATACATCAATATCTCCACCATCTCCAAAAATCCAACTCATACCTAAAAATAAGTGAGGCGCAAGCTTAACAATCACCTTCCATAGACTAGAGTTTGAACTAAGATAATTGACGAATTCTTACAACTTATTACAAGTATATTTGTTTCGTAGAACTTTGCACCAAAAATAATGAATCTTCCATCCAAGTTTGAGAATATAAGTTTTATTCATGATGTCAAGCCTTTTCAAACTAGTAACTCTCAACCCTTTGGGTTTGGTAATTGTTTACCGATTCACAACATGATATTTCCCTTTCTCTTCCATATCTCCCCATGTAAAGTTGCAATTTAAGCAATGAATCTTATCACTTAGGTAGGTTGTTAGTAGGATCACCGACTTCATACCTGCAAACACATAGATACACACATCCAATAAATCACAATACAAAGCGACATTGAAACTCTTCAACAAGTGAAGGAAAAGGCTTAAAGAGGGGAAAAGATGAAGTAAAAGTAATCATATCATGTTCATTACCAGGGACCTCCCGTGCGAATTTGAAAACTACACAAAATATTGCAGCTTGAGGCCTTATCTAAAGATGAGTACACATATGTTAAAAATATTGAATGTAAATTTAAGAAGGACAAAAATTCATAGAGGGATCCAACATCACCATAAATCGACTATTTGGACCAGGAAGCACCATGACCCACTCCTCAAATTCATTGAGGTCCAAGAGTCAAAAGGGCACAAACCTCCAAGAACTTAATAAATATACTAACACCCTATGTGTATTTTGTTTATACTATCCCCCAAGTGACCCAACTCTTTTAGAATGATGAAACATCTAAGAGAAAACCATAGAGAGTCACCCATGATCACTTGTCCAAGAAAAAGAGTATGCCAATTGACGTTTTTCTAGAAAACTCAATGAATGAAGTTTCTTAAAGTAACCCACACAAACCAAAGAACTTCACCTACCTAGCTTAATAAAAGGAGCAAGATCGCATCCACATAAATCCAAAACCCTTGTTCTATACTTGGAAAGACATGAAATACCAAATCCTTTAGAAGAATCACATTTTCTTAAGAAAGAGAAAAGGAAACAAAGTCAATGTTATGCTTAAAAACAAGACTAAAGAAACTCACTAGAAGGAAGAGATCACTTATCACTACGAAGAACCAGATATGGAGTGATTAAATATCAATGAGGAGAAATTTCAATGTTCATATAAAAATAAGATGGCGAAAAATATAAAAAATAAAAAGGTATTATATATATATATATATATATATATATATATATATATATATATATATATATATATATATATATATATATATATATATATATATATATATATATATATATATAATGAAGAGTTGCTAAATGACACATGTCACGAGAAAATGCGTAAGTGAGTTATTTCTCTGAAACTTCCCTAAGCCATGAAATTCATCAATCCTCCATTCTGATTTTGATTCACTTGCGCCATCATATTGGTCACTGCTTCCAAAGCATCGACAATTGCATTTTCATTCATTCTAGCCATTTCTCTGTATACCAACAAACAACAATTAGAAGAAACATTGCATCGGCAGCATTCACACGCTTGTCGCATACTAGGAAACCTATAAAAATCACCAAATCTGGCCGAACTGACGGACCTACTCTGATACGACTATGTTACACCCTAATCCCAGGCTCGGCATTTAATAAAATAATTTAAATAAAACTTCAAGATCAGAGTGTCACGCATGCTTCACCATAGCATAAAACCATCAACATAACATACTCAGTAAAACTCAGCAGCAGAAAATCATTAGGTTTGGAATATAAGCCTCAACATCAAACGAACAACAAAACTTTAATCATAACTAGGGCATAAAACAAGTAAAGAGCGAACATCCCATCCTTGGTGCTACATATTAGGGTGACTCCTCTAAGATTCAAAGATAAATAGCTAAAGTGGCATCAACGTCATCCTCTAACTCAAGCATCTATTCTTGTACCTGATTGTTTGTATTCTATAGGAGCACAAACGATACAACAACAAAAAGGTGTGAGAATACGCTCAGATAATATAGTGGTGCAATACATAAAAATGGAATATCACAAACATCTACATCATCTATTCACAATAATACCATGTATTCATCACTCATTCACGCATCAACAATTCATCACCAATTACTCATACATCATGATGCATGACACATGCAACTATATGCTAAATAAGGTCATCAACACAACATACATCATCATGCTCAATTATAACTCACCCTTGTATAATTTATACACGCATGACAACTACAACACACATCCATAACTCACAAAATCAATTCATCATCACATAACATCATTTATGCATAATATTAATTTATGAACAATACTCATCAACATTAATTCACTAATGCATATCAACATTTATTCAAGCTCAAAATTCGTCAACAATTAATCATATACTATTTCGATAATATTTAGAGCATATTGATTCATGCCCCAACACATCAAACATCATAAAATAACATCAAATATTTATCGATTAAGAAACAACATCAAATCTGAACGGCGTGTCAAAATTGACCACCTAGACCATGACAGATTGTTTCCAGGCCATGACAGTCGTCATGGGGATGACGACCAGCCTGTCATTCCTTCACTTCATCCATCATCACTTCCCCTCGTCTGTTATGCCTCGAGAGAACCTGGAGGTTTTTCCGTCATTCAGCTGATAGGCGTTAGCCTCTTTAAACGCACTAAAGGGTTGCATGTCACGTAGGTGATGGTCGTCACCCCTGGGCATAATGCATAATGCATTTTTCTGGCGATTAAGTGCCTCCAAAGCTCCAATTTCACTTCCAATTCATCCAAAATCGACCAGAAACAATTTACACATATTATATCATATTAATAGGTTGATTTCAGAGTGATTAACATTTAATTTCATCATTTGATCATTGTTCAAGATTATGTTTATAAAATATAAAACACGCAAAAAAACAAAAACATCATTCATGTTCATACCCTTTTAGCATTAGTAATTTCAAGCACAACATAGAACACAAATTTCATTACCACAACATCAATCACAATAGATTATGCATATATTCATAATCAATAATCCACACACAATCAACAGTGGAAAAATAGGAGAAAACCTAGAGGAGGATTAAGGAGTCTTCACTACCCTTTCATAAAATTAACACCCTTAATTTCCCCTACCTCATATTTCCAACAAAAACACTCTACTTATGGCTTCCTCTTTTCTTCCCCAAACCCTTGCTCTTGCTCTCCAAAAGCTCTTTTCTCACTTTCTCACGTAGTGCTCGAATTTTCTCCAACTTTCCCAATCTCATCACATAATCTATTTATTTAACCTAATTTAAGCATACTAATAATTCCACCTTGGCCCAACTTACTATGTCTCACCATTTATACCACAATTTCTCATAATTCTATTTTCCACCAAAATCACACTATTTGTCATTTTTTATTTATTTAATTAATGTTATACTATTAAATAAATCAATTAAAATCATAATAACCATAAACCCCACATACCACATATCATCATCAAATAAATATTTAACACATATTAAATCATTTAAATAATAAAATTAAGCAACAAAATTCAATTGAATAAATCAATTGAATTTGGACTATTACAACTCTTCCCCGCTTATAGAATTTTCACCCTAAAAAATTACCTGACAAAAAAAACTTTGGATAAGATTCTACCATCTGACTCTCTAGCTCTCACGTCACGCCTTCACTAGTAGGTCCTCCCCATACAACTTTTACCTAAGGAATCTCCTCACCTCACAAGTTCTCACTTCATAATCCTCAATCCACGTTGGTGATGCCTTAACAGTCAAATTTTCTCTAGCTTGCACATCATCTAACTAGATCACATTAGATGGATTAGGAATGTACTTCCGAAGTTGCGACACATGAAAGACATCATGAAGATTTGAAAGATACATTGGTAATGTAACCCTGTAGGCCACCTCTCATACTCTATATAGGACCTGATACATACCAATGAAATGAGGCTTGAGCTTTTGAGACTTCAATGCACGACCAACACCAGTCACTGGTGTGACTCCTAATGGCACATGAAAGTGTCTTTCTCATCTTATCATGATAACTCTTTTGAAGAATCTGCGAAGCTTTTATATTTTATTGAATCATCTTGATCTTATCAGTAGTCTGCTGAACGATCTCAAGTCCAAACACTACACCCTCACCTGATTCATACAAACACAAAGGAGTCCTACACCTCCTTCCATACAAAGCCTCATATGGTGTCATTCCAATACTAGAATGGCAGTTGTTATTATACGTAAGCTCGATCAACGATAAGTAACTATCCTAATTACCTCCTTGCTCCATAACACAAGTTCTCAAAAAATCCTCCAAGGATTGGATAATCCTCTCAGTCTGACCATCATTTTGCAGATGATAAGCAGAACTTAACCTAAATTTAGTTACGAAACCTTCTTGCAAACTCTGTCAAAAATTTGACGTAAACCTCAGATCTCTATCTGACACAATACTAAAAGGAATATCATGTAGCTTCACAATCCCGCTGATGTAAACCTTCACTAACTTTTGCAATATATAATTGATCTTTATCGAAAGGAAATGAGCCAATTTAGTCAGTCTATCAACAATAAACCAGATGGAATCACTTCCCTTTGTCATCCTCGGCAAATGAGTCACAAAGTCCATCAAAATGTTATCCCATTTCCACTCGGGAATACATAACGGTTGCATGAACCCGGAGGGTCTCTGGTGCTCAATCTTGGACTTTTGACACGTCAAACAAGAATAAATGAACTCAGCAACATCCTTCTTCATACCTGACTACCAAAAAATCTTCTTAAGGTACTGATACATCTTTGTAGCACCAGGATGAATACTCAACCCACTTCTGTGACCTTCTTCAAGAATCTTCTTCTTAAGCTCTAGAAAATCTGGTACACATACTCTATCTCTAAACCTCATAACGCCATTCTCATCAACTTGGAAGTCCACCTCTTTACCTTGATTGATTAACACTAGTCGGTCAATCAATCCCAAATCTAACTTCTGGCCCTCTCTGATGTTGTCCAAAACATTTTCTTCAACTTTAGTACACCCAACATAACACTCTGCGACATCACCTCGCACACTAAACTAAGATCTCGGAATTGCTCGATCAAGTCTAACTCTCTAACCATTAGTGCTGACATATGCAATGACTTCTTACTCAAGCCATCTTCCACCACAATCGTTTTACCAGGATGGTAACTCAGGTCAAACTCATAGTCCTTTAAGAAATCAAGCCATCTTTTCTTCCTAATGTTCAACTCCCTCTAATCAAACAGATGTTTCAAACACTTATGGTCATTGAACACTTTGAACCTCACACTATATAGACAGTGCCTCTAAATTTTAAGCATAACACAACAGCTGCCAACTTTAAGTCATGGGTAGGATAATTCCTCTCATGAACCTTGAGTTGTATCTAAGCATAACCAACCAGATTACTCTTTTGCATGAGCATGCCGCCCAAGACCATCTTCGAAGTATCACAAAATACCATAAAGGGTTCACTATCATCTAGTAGAACCAAACTTGGAGATGTCGTCAACCTTTTCTTCAACTCTTGAAAGCTCTCCTCGTAATGAGCATCCCACATAAAGATTACCCTTTTTCGAGTTAAATGAGTCAAAGGAAAATCTAACCCCAAAAAGCCTTCTATAAATCTTTTGTAATAACCATCCAAACCAAGAAAACTTATAATCTCAGTAGCAGATTTATTGGTCTCCCACTGCAACACCAGGTCTACCTTAGACGAATTAACCGTAATACCACCACTCGAAATCATGTGACCGAGGAAGTTCACTTTACACAACCATAACTCGCTGTCATACCCCAAAATTTGCCCATTAATCTTGCAAAATATTTCTCGAAGCACTCCAACTTATTCTGCAAGGCACTGACCTTAAAGGAACAAAAGCCCAGCTCACAACAGACCCAATCCAGAAAAAGGCCCAAACTAGCTTGCTCGCTAGGCGAGCAACTCCTTCGCCTAGCGAAGCTTGCGATATATCAGAATTTTCGGGCTTCATTCTGAGCCCATTAGGTCACCACAATCACTATAAATACCGACACTTCAGTCACGAAAAAGGGACAGACGAAGACGGACAGAAACCCTGGCATAGAAACCCTGGAGACTAACTCAGAGAATTCCGAGTAAAGAAACCCTGAAGGCCGCTCATCCGCACCGAAGTTACCTCCGCCCAACTCCATCCGATACCAAGAGTGGTCAGTCCCTTCAACATCGCAGCTCAGTCGCAAACAGGTTTGCGCATCACTACTGTTTTATGCTTTTAATCGGTAATCTCTACATACATAAGGCATCATGATTAAATTTTCGGATATGTAATTTGATTTCACATGTGAATTTAAGTATGCCTGAATATCCTGAATGTTTGTCCATGCTATTCCTGTAATTAAATGCCATAAAGTTCAGGGTTCCGGAGATCATGCTGCTATCAAACTCAAAACCCGTAGCCGCTCGCTAGCACATCGCTAAGCGAGCCTGTAGCGAGCACTCGCTAAGCCTTCGCTAGGCGAAGCAGGAGCGAACGGGACAGTGGCTGTTTTGTTTCTTTTCTGTTCTGCCTTATGTTTATCCAATCAAGATTTATTATAATTCTGCATTATTTGGCCTGACCTTATGACTGTTGTGTTTATTTTGTGGTGCAATTTTCAATTGTACTTCATCTCGATGTTCTAACCCGTGTGCTGAATTGTGTAAAGGCTTACATATTCCCGAAGAAATGGCCGGTTAAGTATTTCACTTTATTTGTGGGATACCCTTATGGAGATGGATTCTGAATTACTTAATTTTAATGTGGAGATTCATCCTAATTGCCTAATTAATTTTAATGTGGAGACCCCCCCTAAATTACCTAGTTGATTTTAATGTATTGATTTCATTGTGGAGATTCATCCTAATTACCTAATTGATTGTAAAATATGGCCTTTGAATATGTGATCTTGGACCTCTCTTTGTTGCCCTACGGTATTACGGTATAACGGTCATGTTCCGCGAATGTGGGGATATACTTAGCAAAGACCCTTCGATTAAATCATCATAAAATAAATCATAGTCCCTCGGATGTTGCCTTCGAATATATGATTTTGTCCCTCGATGACCCTTCGGTGTAGTCTACGGTTAAATGATGAGTGTCCCTTCAAATGCTAAGGTATCCTTACAACTGTTGCCTTCAATGACCAATCGATGACCCTATGATGACCCTTAAATCCAAAAGGACAAGACTACTTACTTCTCAATAGTAAGGACAGTTTTACCCTCATAAGGATAGGAAATGCCCGTAAAGACCTTGGGTAGGTATAACTCTTAATTGCTTATCCACAACTTAAAATATTTTTCACACCTCACACCTTTCAAAATATCTTTCAGAAAATCACCACTTGGCATACATTCGTACTAGAATCATTGCCGAGTTATATTTTTCTAAATAATTTTCAAAACTAAACGAGATAACCACTTTGTATACATTCATACAAGAATCATTACAAAGTTAAATTCCCTTTTCAAAACATTTTCTAAACAAGTCTCAAACACTTTTTCAAACAAGAAAAATATAAGTGATTAAGCAATTAAGAGCCCATGGATAACTATGGATACAAAGGGTGCTAACACCTTCCCTTTGTATAATGTACCTCCCGAACCCAAAATCTAATTAAGGTCTTTCCTGTTCTTTTCCACCTTTCCTTATTGGATAAAAGAAAAGTCGGTGGCGACTCTTGCTAACCGCGACATTTGCTTTCCAAAGCAAAACACAAAAAGTCAGTTCACCGTATGACAGAACTGGCGACTCTGCTGGGGACTATTAAAGAGAGGTTACCTTAAAAAACAAGATCACTTATTCAAATTGTCTGATTTACTTTTAAGGGATTGCTTGGGTATTTTATGCTTGAGTGAAAGATCCTACACCCGGATCTAGTGTACCTTAGGTAAGTAGCAATAGATCATCGCGACTATCCGGCGTATACTGGAATGGTCAAAATGATGGCTACGGTTAATGTGACACTTTGGATGTCCTGATGTTCCTCATGTTTACTTGAGGAAAAATTTGGCGTCTGCGTGGTGTCATCAAAGCATTAACCAGACCTTTAGAACCCTAATTGACTCATCCTAGCCATTAGAAAGTAGTGAGATAACCGACTTCGGTTCCGACTGGGGTTGGTTGAGACTCGATACTACACTCCTTGAGATTGGACTTTAGGGAAGCTTCGGTCAACCACTTGGTGTTGCACTGAAGTGGACTTAAAGGAAGGTCAATGATTGGAGATCCTTCTAGAACCCGGTTACTATTCTAGGACAGGTTGAACCAACCAAACTTCAGTGGGGAGGGTACTTACCTATGGAACTCATGCAAGCCTTAAAACTTAGGAATGATGATTGTGTGACTTGCTTGTGCTTGTTATTTACATAACATCATAACATCATAACATCATAACATCATGACATCGTGGCATTGTACTAACCATTTCAAGGACTTTAAACATTGAAAACATTTCATACATTGCATAGCATAACATAACATTGCATAACAGGTACTCTAAAGGGATCAATGTTCTCACGATCTTCCTATTGCAAACAGAAAAATGGACCTCGAACAAGCTGTCAAAGATCTCTAGGCTCAGAATGCTCAATTCCAGGAGATGATCTTGAACTTATCCAAGGGGCAGGAGGAACTGAAGGCTCTCTTGCTCGAGAAAAAGAAAGACCAGAAACCTGTGAGTTGCATTAACCCGGGAAGAAGGCGTAAAGGACAGGCTGCGGGAGTCAAGATTAGACTTCCGAAGGATCAAGAAGAGGAGACAGAAAATGATTCGGAAGATGAGAATGCTGATCCTTTCAACCATGAGGACGATGATGAAGATTATGAAAATGAACTGTACTCTCCAAAAGAGGATAAATATAAGTTGCTGGAAGAACGCATGCTAGCTATGGAGGGTCATAAGGCGCCCGGTCTGGATGTCGAAAGCTTGGGTCTGGTCTCTGATGTGGTCATTCCTCGCAAATTCAAGATCCCCACTTTCACTATATACGACGGGGCATCTTGTCCTCAGATGCATCTGAGAGCTTATGTGAGAAAGATTCAGCCGTATACCACTGATAGGAAACTATGGATCCATTTCTTCCAAGAGAGTCTGTCTGGCACACAGTTAGAATGGTACTATCAGCTCGAGAGCTCTGACATCCACACCTGGACTGATTTAGCGACAACTTTCTACAAGCATTACTAGTATAATTCTGGATTAGCGCCTACCCGGCTACAGTTGCAGAATATGACTATGGGATCCAAAGAAAGCTTCAAAGAATATGCTCAAAAATGGAGAGATTTGGCTGGCAGAGTCAAACCCCCCATGACTGATCGAGAATTAGTGGACATGTTCATGAGCACACTGACTAGCCCATTCTACAGCCATCTATTGAGAAGTTCCTCAGCGGGTTTCACTGAACTTATATTAACAGGTGAGCATGTTGAACGCGGCATTCGAAGTGGAAAGATACAGGCGGCTACCTCTGATCCTCCGGAGACTCCTAATGACATCACTGCCCCTCTGCCTAACCATGACGAGACAGTCAATGTTGTGGAAGATGCTGATAACAATTGTGACTTGGATAGCTGGATTTTCCCAACAATTGGTGACAGACTCAATAATTGGAAAGCTGAAGACACTATCCCGATTTCCTTTAGTCAGGAGTAATTGTTATTGCTATTTTAGCATTTTAAAGCATTGTGTCTATGCCCGGGGCACAATAGCTAATTTTTCAAGGGTTTTGTCATTTTCATAAGCATATTCATATTCAATGAATCAATGGACCTTTTTGCATTCAAATATTGCGCTCTTTATCTTTTCTGTCATCTTTTAAACAAAGCTATGTTTTCTTGCACACACTCACGTAACAATTTGCCGATCCATATCCACTCTGGATCCTGTTGGTAATAACTCTGCTACTGTTCATTATGACTTTGAAAATCCGATCTACCAAGCCGAGGATGGAAGTGAGGAAGATTGTGAAGTACCTGGAGAGCTTGCCAGACTACTGCAAGAAGAAAAGACTATTCAGTCGCATGGGGCATCGATCGAAATCATAAATCTGGACCGCGTCGCCCGATTTAGCTCCCATTTGACCGCTACTTGCAAACCCATCTTCAAATTACTGAGAACAGTCAAGAGATGATGAATGTCAGGAAGCTTTTTGACAAAATCAAGAAGTATCTCCTATCACCTGTTGAAGGAAGACCTCTAATCATGTATTCGACCGTGTTAGAAAATCCAATAGGGTGTGCTGGGGCAACATGACGAGTCTGGTCGAAAAGAGCATGCCATATACTACCTTAGCAAAAGGTACCGGCTGTGAAACAAGATACTCACAGCTCGAGAAAGCTTGTTATGCTTTAGCTTAGGCTGCTCGCCGACTAAGACAGTATATGTTGAATCATACCACTTTATTGATTTCTAAGATGGATCTTATCAAATATACATTTGAGAAACCTGCTGTCTCCTGAAAGAGCTATCACTGATAATGGTGCTAATTTGAACAACAAGATGATTACTGAACTCTGCACGCAGTTCAAAATAAAACACCATAATTCCGAAGTGGCGACTTGGTAATAAAGCGTATCATTCTACCACAAGGTGATTCTAGAGGCAAATGGACTCCCACATACGAAGGGCCATTTGTAGTTAAGAAGGTATTCTCTGGTGGAGCCATGATGCTTGCTACAGTGGATGACAAAGAGTCCCCGCATCCCGTGAACACGGACATAGTTAAAAAATACTACGCATGTACACCCGGCAAGTCGAAAACCTGAAAAGGCGGCTTGGGCAAAAAAGGGTATCCTGGTGGACTGAAAACCTGAAAAGGCGGTCCAGGCAAAAATTAGGGATTAAAGCGTATGACTATGTCCCGTTCTCGGTCAGCTTCATCCAAGTTCAAGGGACTGAACAAGCCAATCACTTCTATGCGACAGCAGGAGATGAGAGGCTTGAAGACATAATGACAGTAGTGGAATTAAAATCGATGGGACTTTTTCTGCATAGCTTTCTCTTTGTTTCCTTGACAATTTCCTCTTACTAGGATTTCTGTCTCCCTGTACACGAATTGCCTGTTTATAGGCCCTCTTTCAAAATCAATATAATTTTATTTCCAAAAAGATGCTTTTGTTTTACTTTTTCTGTTTTGTTCGCATAAACCTCCATTGATTTAATTTGAATTGATATGTGCATGTGAATATGATCGATGTTTACCAAAAATGCATGCATAAAATAGAAGTAGCAATTACGAAAGACTTCAGGATCGAGGAGAAGGTCTAACCATGCTTTCCAATGAATCCGTTGCTGATTCTATTCCCCGGCAAAGCCAGTTATTCCCCAGAATCAATTGGCATTACTAGACAAATTGGTCATCTCTTCCACCCCCAGCCGGGCTTCTGTTAAATATTTCTACCATCAGACAGAAACCAAGTACCCCCCAGCTGAGAAAGGGTCATTAACACAAATATCTCCAACCAGTATCTCGGGATTCATTTTCCCCAGTGGAGTCTCCAGGAAAAACTTCTCAGATGCGTAATTCATTCATTACATCATTTCACAACATACGCATGCATACATTGTTCGCATTTAGTTTCATAAGCATAACATATCTCATGCATCATGACACGGCATAAAGCTAACTTTATTTTTCAGGTTAATTATCCTCCTGATACAGTCAAAGTAAAGATCCATTCAGACGGATATCTTCATCGATTACATTCGAGATTCAGATACATCTTTCAGATATAATCCATGTGAATATTCATTCTGGCTAGCTCTGACATCCTCCTAACGAGGGCATCTTTAAACTCATCCCAGACATTTACTGCAAACACAACAAATATCATCAGATATAACCTAGCTTACGGTTCATTCTGATTCAGCCTAACGGACGGCTCATTCTGCTCAGAGACGGTCTAGCGTACGACCCGTTTGGATGTTCATTCCCTCAGATGCTACCTAGCGTACGGTACATTTCTGAAGTGTAGTCTAGCGTACGACTACCCCTTTCATCATCAGATTCAGCCTAAAGGACGACTCATTCTGCTCAAATACGGTCTAATGTACGACCCAGTTAGACCTTCAAGTCCTCAGATGCTACCTAGCGTACGGTACATTTCTGAAGTGTAGTCTAGCGTACGACTACCCCTTTCATCATCAGATTCAGCCTAACGGACGGCCCTTTCTGCTACTTAGATACGATCTAGCGTACGATCGGTCTGACCTTTACTTCTCCGGATGCAGCCCAATGGACGGCTCATTCTGCTACTCAGATACGATCTAGCATACGATCCATTCTGACCCTTATATCTCAGATACGGCCTAATGGACAACCCATTCTGCTACTCAGATACGATCTAGTGTATGATCCATTCTGATCTTTCCTCCCCGGCGAGGTCATCCGTCTAATGAACGACTCACTCTGCTATTCAGATACGGTCTAGCGTATGATCCATTCTGATCCCTTATCCCCAGCAACGTATAACACATTCCAACTCCCCAGCGAAGTCGACAGCCTAATGGATGACTCACTATACGGTCTAGCGTATGACCCTGTCATACCCCAAAATTTGCCCATTAATATTTTAAGACATTTTTCAGGGCATTCCGACTCATTTTTATGACACTGATCTTAAAGGAACAAAGGCCCAGCTCACGAATGGCTCAATCCAGAAAATGGCCCAAACTGGCCTGTTCGCTACACGTTCGCTACACGCTCGCCTAGCGAACATTCGCTACACGTTCGCTACACGCTCGCCTAGCGAAGCTGACAGACAACAGAAAATTTCGGGCTTCATTCTGAGCCCATTAGGTCATCAAAGGAGTATTATAAATACCCCAACTCCAGAACGAAAGGAGGAGGACGAAAAACGGACGAAAAGGAGAACCCTAGCAAGCAAACCCTAGCGCTCACAGACGGAAAACCCTAAAGGAAACCCTGATACTCATTGGAGGCAAACCTGGAAGGAACTCGGCGGCACCAAGTTCTACCTCCGCCCAATTCAATCCTATTTTCCGATTCGAAGTCACAACTCAGCTGTTAACAGGTTTACATTGCTATCATTGTTTTTATATTCTTAATTTGCATATGACTTTATGATTAGATTTATGAAATACCTTAAGCTTGGCATGTGAACTTTAGTATATACCATGCATACCTTAAATGATTAATCGTATAATTGCAGTAATGAGATCCATAAGGCATAAAATTGGTTGAGATTGTACTGATATCATATTCAAAAACCAGCAGCGCTCGCTAGCACATCGCTAAGCGAGCCAGTAGCGAGTACTCGCTAGGCCTTCGCTAGGCGAAGCAGGGGCGAATGGGACAGTGGCTGTTTCAATTTTTTTGGCTGTTCTATCTTATGTTATTATAATTCTGCATCATTTGGTTTGAGTTCATGATTGTTGTGTTTATTTTATGGTGCAACTTTCAATTATATTTTATCTCGATGCTCTAATCCGTGTGTTGAATTGTGTAAAGGTTTACATGTTTCCAAGGAAATGACCGGCTAGGCATTCCACCTTATGGGTGGGATACCCTTATGGAGATTCAATCTGAATTATTCAATCGATTTTAATGTATTAATTTTACGGCAAAGATCCACCCTAATGGCTTAATTGTTCTTAATGTATTGGTTTTAATATGAATCTAATTACCTACTTGATGACGGCTACCTAATTAATTGTAAAACTTTACCTTTAAATAAGTGATCTTGGACCTCTCTTTGTTACCCTACGATTACAGTATTACGGTCATGTCCCGCGAATGTGGGGATACACTTAGCAATGGCCCTTCGATTAAATCATCATAAAATAAATCATAGTCCCTCAGATGTTGCCTTCGAATATATGATTTTGTCCCTCGATGACCCTTCGGTGTAGCCTACGGTTAAATGATGATCGTCCCTTCGAATGCTAAGGTATCCTTACAACTGTCCCTACAATGACCCTTTTACATCCAAAGGATAAAACTACTTACTTCTCAATAGTAAGGACAGTTTTACCCTCATAAGGATAGGAAATGCCCATAACGACCTTAGGAAGGTATAACTCTCAATTACTGGATCATAACCTAAAACATTTTCCACCCCTCACACTTTGCAAGTCCTAGAAAATCACCACTGGGTATACATTCATACTAGAATCATTATCAAGTTATATTTTTCTAAACTGTTTTTCAAAATCAAACGAGATAAATACTTTGTATACATTCATACGAGAATCATTACAAAGTTAAACTCTCTTTCGAAACATTTTTAAACAATTCACCAACACTTTTCAGACAAAAATATAAGTGATCCAGCAATTAAGAGCCCATGGATAACCATGGATACAAAGGGTGCTAATACCTTCCCTTTGTATAATGTACCTCCCGAACCCGAAATCTATTGAGGTCTTTCCTGTTCTTTTCCACCTTTCCTTATTGGATAAAAGAAAAGTCGGTGGCGACTCTTGCTATCCGCGACATTGCGATAAAAAGCAAAACACCCCAAGTCAGTTCACCGTATGACAGAACTGGCGACTCTGCTGGGGACACTTTAAAAGAGAGGTTACCTTAAAAACAAGATCACTTATTCCAAATTGTCTGATTTACTTTTAAGGGATTGCTTGGGTATTTTTGAGTGAAAGATCCTACACCCGGATCTAGTGTACCTTAGGTAAGTAGCAATAGATCATCGCGACTATCCGGCGTATACTGGAATGGTTAAAATGATGGCTACGGTTAATGTGACACTTTGGATGTCCTGATGTTCCTCATGTTCAGTTGAGGAAAATTTTGGCTTCCGCGTGGTGTCATTAAAGCATTAACCAGACCTTTAGAACCCTAATTGACTCATCCTGGCCATTAGAAAGTAGTGAGATAACTGACTTCGGTTCCGACTGGGGTTGGTTGAGACTCGATACTACACTCTTTGAGATTGGACTTTAGGGAAGCTTCGGTCAACCACTTGGTGTTGCACTGAAGTGGACTTGAAGGAAGGTCAATGATTGGAGATCCTTTTAGAACCCGGTTACTATTCTAGGACAGGTTGAACCAACTAAACTTCAGTGGGGAGGGTACTTACCTATGGAACTCATGCAAGCCTTAAAACCTAGGAATGATGGTTGTGTGACTTGCTTGTGCTTGTTATTTATTTAACCTCATAACATCATAACATCATAACATCATGACATCATAACATTATACTAACCATTTCAAGGACTTAGGGATTTAACTTTGCTCTGTTTTGTAAGGCTATGGCTCCCAGGAAGACCATCCGGATCAATTTTGTAGCAATCGCTCCTCAACTCAAGAACTTAGTGTCAGAACTTTCCGATCATGCGCAGTTCATCAAGAAACACGGTTCTCTGCTCAATTTGGTTACCACTGGTTTCAAAGAAGATATGATGAGAGTTTTATTCCAGTTCTTCGACCCTAAACATCATTGCTTCATATTCCCGGATTATCAGTTGGTACCTACACTGGAAGAATTCTCCAGACTGCTTGGGATACCTATCCTTGATCAAATACCTTTCAGTGGTTTAGAAAAGGTTCCGAAGTCTAAAGAAGTTGCCGCAGCTTTACACATGACGAAGTCCGACATTGAAGCTAATTGGGTAACAAGGAGTGGAGTTAAGGGTTTACTTGCCAAATTCCTGACAAATAAGGCCCGAGAATTCTTATAAGTTATGAATGGTCGTGCTTTCGAAGACATCCTGGCGTTGCTAATCTATGGCTTGGTGTTATTCCCTAATCCAGACCAATTCATAGACATGAATGCTATTAAGATATTTCTCACTCACAACCCTGTACCTACCTTGCTGGGAGACATTTTGCATTCCCTCCACACTCGTACCATGAAGAAGCAAGGGACTCTCATGTGCTGCATACCTTTGTTGTCTAGGTGGTTTATTTCGCACCTTCCTCAATCAGTCTTGAAGAACGAGCAGAATTTGAAATGGTCTCAAAGGATAATGTCGCTCTCCCACCCAGACATCTGTTGGTGTCCTCAGTTCAAGGAAAATGTTACCATCATTGACCGTTGTGGCGAGTTCCCTAATGTACCACTCCTAGGAATAAGAGGAGGTATTACTTATAATCCTGCTTTAGCTCTGCGACAGTTTGGTTGTGCTCGAAGAGATGGTCCACATGAAATGATCATCGAAGGCATCATGTTCGACTATGACAACGATTCCCAAGGCCTCCGTCAAAGATTTGTACGAGCTTGGGGCATGGTGAAGAGAGGTACGTTAGGACAGAAAAATTCTATTCCTATGGAACCTTATCTCAGATGGGTACGCGCCAGAGCTCGTGAACTTGTCATGCCATATCTTGCAATCGGACCTCAGATTGTCGAACCTGAAGCTGAAGGAGGTGCTCCTCAGATCATTCCTTATCCAGATATGCCTACCAATGTTGAGGAACTAAAGAGATCCTGGATCCAGTTGAGAGAAGAAAGGGATACTTTCGAGACTCAGTTCGTCGCAGAAAGGAAGAAAGTGCTAGAACTTACCAGTCAGCTTAATGAGGAACGAAGACTCAATGCGTATCTTCGCCCAAAAAGAAGTCGCCCCTGGGAGACTTGAGCTTTCATTGTATTTTTATTATTATTCCTTTTATAATGAACATTGATCAAAGAAATCAGCAATAAACATGTCTCTCTTGTTGGTGATTTACGCAAAGTTAAATTCCAAAAGTCCTTGAAAACATTTCATACATTGCATAACATAACATAACACTGCATAACAGGTATTCTACAAGTTCAATGTTCTCACAGTCTTCATTACAAACAGAAAAATGGATCTCGAACAAACTGTCAAAGATCTCCAGACTCAGAATGCTCAATTCAAGGAGATGATGCTAAGCTTATCCAAGGGGCAGGAGGAACTGAAGGCTCTTTTGCTCGAAAAGAAGAAAGACAAGAAAGCTGTGAGTTTCATTAACCCGGGAAGAAGGCGTAAAGGACAGGCCACAGGAGTCAAGTTTGGAATCCCGAATGGTCCAGAAGAGGGGGCGGAGAATGATTCAGAGGAAGAGAATGCTGATTTCTCCAACCCTGAGGATGACGATGAAGATTATGAAAATGAACAGTACTCTCCAAGAGATGATAAGTACAAGTTGCTGGAAGAACGTATGCTAGCTATGGAGGGTCAGAAGGCGCCCGGTCTGGATTTCGAAAGTTTGGGTCTGGTCTCCGATGTGACCATTCCTCGCAAATTCAAAATCCCCACTTTCACTAAGTACGATGGTGCGTCTTGTCCTCAGATGCATCTGAGAGCTTATGTGAGAAAGATTCAGCCGCATACCACTGACAGGAAGCTATGGATCCATTTCTTCCAAGAGAGCCTGTCTGGCACACAGTTGGAATGGTATTATCAGCTCGAGAGCTCTGACATCCGCACCTGGACTGATTTAGCAACAACTTTCTATAAACAGTACCAGTATAACTCTGAACTAGCACCTACCCGGCTACAGTTGCAGAATATGACTATGGGATCTAAAGAAAGCTTTAAAGAATATGCTCAAAAGTGGAGAGATTTGGCTGGCAGAGTCAAACCCCCTATGACTGACAGAGAATTGGTGGACATGTTCATGGGCACACTGACCGGCCCATTCTACAGCCATCTACTGGGAAGTTCTTCATCAGGTTTCACTGAACTTATATTAACAGGTGAACGTGTTGAAAGCGGCATCCGAAGTGGAAAGATACAGACGGCTACCTCTGCAAGCACCAAAAGGTCCTATCAGGGGAGGAACGAATCAAATGCTGTGTACGGTCAAAAGGGTCGTAACAAGAAAAACCGTGACCACGACATTGGAGCAGTTACGATTGCAGCACCACCATCTCAAAACTTCCAGCCCAAACAAGACAGGCCAAGAAGGCAGTTCACCAGGATCAATATGACTTTGGCACAGGCACTGCAGGGAATGCTAAAGGCAAATTTGATCACCCTTAAAGATCCTCCTACAAATCCCAACACTACCTCTTCTCGTTATAATCCCAATGCCAGGTGTGCATATCACTCCGATAGCCCCGGGCATGATACAAACGATTGCTGGTCATTGAAGAATAAGACTCAGGATATGATCGAAGCTGGAGAAATTGAGTTTGAGCCTCCGGAGACTCCTAATGTCATCACTGCTCCTATGCCTAACCATGACAAGACTGTTAATGCTATGGATGACGATTCTCACATTTCCAATGTGGCGGACTTAACATCTCCTCTCCCGATCATAAAGAGGAATTTATTGCAAGCTGGTTTATTTCCAGGTTGTGCTGAAGATTGCAATCTCTGCATACTCCGGCCCGAGGACTGTTTGAAATTGAAGAATGGTATTCAACGGCTGATGGACGATCGTACAGTTCTCTTCGAAAGGATTCCTAAGGCGGAAAACCCTATTGAAGAAATATCTGTGATTGCTAGGTCCAAAGTTCCAGTGAAGATTACCGCTACCAGGGCGCCTGTGAAGATTACTGTTGAGCCCAGGGTTGCTCCCCTAATCATCACTGCACCTGGCCCGATCCCGTATTCCTCAAGCAAAGCTATTCCGTGGAATTATGGCGGTGATGTTTACGTCCATGGCGTGAAGCAAGTGGATAATGCTGCTAATACTAGTGGCATTGTTGGGACTAGTAAAATTACTCGAAGCGGAAGGATCTTCTCTCCAGAAATCTCACCTCCTGTCCTTGAAACTCGAGGAAAGGAACCAGTCAATCCTTCTCAGTCAGAGACACCGGTCGAAGTTACTCCCGAGGATGTTGCCAAACAAGAAATGGAAGAAGTGCTGAAAATCATTCGCAAGAGTGATTTTGATGTTGTAGAACAGTTGGGGCATACCCCGTCTAAGATCTCGATGTTATCCTTGCTGTTATCTTCTGAACCTCATGCCAATGCATTGATAAAATTCTTGAAGACCGCTCATGTACCTCAGGAGACATCTGTCGATCAATTCGAACATTATGTTGCTCACTTGGCTGTTGACAATGGCTTGGGCTTTTCCGACGCTGATCTGACACCAGCAGAAAAGAATCACAATAAAGCCCTGCATATCTCCATTGAGTGTAGGGGAATCACTTTGTCTCATGTGTTGATCGATAATGGCTCTTCCTTGAATGTGCTGCCGACAGCCGTGCTGGATAAGCTGGATTGTAAAAGCATTGAACTGAAACCTAGTGACATTGTGGTACGTGCTTACGATGGTGCGAAGAGTGTTGTCCATGGCGAAGTAGTCCTGCCTATCAAGATAGGACCTCAAGTCTTCAACACTACCTTCCATGTAATGAACATTCGTCCTGCCTATTCCTGCTTACTGGGACGCCCTTGGATTCATGGGGCAGGCGCTGTAGCCTCGTCTCTCCATCAAAAGTTGAGGTATCCCACAAAGGGCAAAATTGTCACCGTGTGTGGAGAAGAAGAGTACATTGTCAGTAGTGTGCATACCTTCAGATACGTCGAGATGGATGGTGAATTCATTGAGACTCCTTGTCAGTCATTTGAAGTAGTTCCTCCGACCAATCCTGTCCTTAAGCCAACTTCCTGTGTACCCAAGGTTATTCGTGCTCCTCCTGCTATGATTTCTCTGAAGGACGCTCAAGCCGTGGTTGAAGATGGTGGTCGTAATGGCTGGGGTCAATTGATCGACGTACGGTACAAGTCTGACAAATTTGGCCTGGGGTTCAGCTATGACAAGAGTCAAATTAATGTTGTAGAAGATGCTGACAGCGATTGCGACCTGGATAGCTGGATTTTCCCAACAATTGGTGACGGACTCAATAATTGGAAGGCTGAAGACACTATCCCGATTTCCTTCAGTCAGGAGTAATTGTTATTGTCTATTTTGGTGTTGCAAATTTTTGTTTTTTTACAATTGAACTTCTCCAAGCGTTGTGTCTATGCCCGGGGCACAATAGCTAATTTGTTAAGGGTTTTGTCATTTTCATAAGCATATTCATATTCGATAAATCAATGGACTTTTTGCATTCAAATATTGCGCTCTTTGTCTTTTCTGTCATCTTCCAAACAAGCTATGTTTTCTTACACACACTCACGTAACGAATTGCAGATCCATACCCACTCTGGATCCTGTTGATAATAGTTCTACTACTGTTCATTACGACTTTGAAAATCCGATCTACCAAGCCGAGGATGGAAGTGTGGAAGATTGTGAAGTACCTGGAGAACTTGCCAGACTGTTACTGCAGGAAGAGAGGACTATACAGCCGCACGAGGAGTCAGTTGAGATTGTAAATCTGGGTACCGAAGTAGACAAGAAAGAAGTCAAAATAGGAGCAGGCTTGGAAAACAGTGTCAAAAGAAGGTTGATTCAGATGTTACATGACTATGTAGAGATTTTTGCTTGGTCTTATGACGACATGCCAGGACTGGATACTGATATAGTAGTACATCGGCTGCCAACGAGGGAAGATTGTCGTCCTGTTAAGCAAAAGGTTCGTCGCATGCGTCCTGAAATGTCTGAGAAAATCAAAGCCGAGGTTATGAAACAATTTGATGCAGGTTTTCTGGCTGTTACTTCTTATCCTCAATGGGTTGCTAATGTGGTACCAGTGCCGAAGAAGGATGGCAAGGTGCGAATGTGTGTAGACTACAGAGATTTGAATAAAGCGAGTCCCAAAGACGACTTTCCACTTCCGCACATTGATGTTCTGGTAGATAACACCGCTCAACACAAGGTATTCTCATTCATGGATGGATTCTCAGGTTATAACCAGATTAAGATGGCGCCTGAGGACATGGAGAAAACTACGTTTGTAACGCAATGGGGCACGTTCTGTTATAAAGTAATGTCATTTGGTTTAAAGAATGCAGGGGCAACGTACCAGCGTGCTATGGTGGTTTTGTTCCATGATATGATCCATCATGAAATAGAAGTGTATGTGGATGACATGATAGCCAGATCTCATACTGAGGGAGAGCATCTCGATCATTTATACAAACTGTTCGAGAGGTTGAAGAAATACAAGTTGAGGTTGAACCCGAACAAATGCACCTTTAGAGTAAGATCCGGCAAACTCTTGGGCTTTATTGTCAGTGGTAAAGGGATTGAGGTTGACCCGGCTAAGGTGAGGGCTATTCAAGAAATGCCAGTTCCCCGTACAGATAAAGAGGTCAGAGGTTTCTTGGGACGTTTGAATTATATTGCCCGATTTATCTCCCACTTGACTGCTACCTGCAAACCCCTCTTCAAACTACTGAGGAAAAATCAAGAGATGAGATGGAATGATGAATGTCAAGAAGCTTTCGACAAAATCAAGGAGTATCTTCAAAAACCTCCCATTCTGATGCCACCAGTTGAAGGAAGACCTTTAATCATGTATTTGACCGTGTTAGAAAATTCAATGGGGTGTGTGTTGGGACAACATGACGAGTCTGGCCGAAAAGAGCATGCCATATACTACCTTAGCAAAAAGTTTACCGACTGTGAAACAAGATACTCACTGCTCGAGAAAACTTGCTGTGCTTTGGCCTGGGCTGCTCGCCGACTAAGACAATACATGTTGAATCATACCACTTTATTGATTTCTAAGATGGATCCTATCAAATACATATTTGAGAAACCTGCCCTCTCCGGAAGAATAGCAAGATGGCAGATGATTTTAACAGAGTATGATATCCAGTATACTACCCAGAAAGCAATCAAAGGAAGCGTGCTAGCTGATCATTTGGCTCATCAAGCAGTGGATGATTACCAATCTATGAATTTTGAGTTCCCGGATGAAGATGTCATGCTTGTTACTGATTATGAAGAACCTGGACCGGATGAAGGACCCGAACTAGGATCCCGATGGACTATGGTTTTCGATGGGTCTTCTAATGCATTGGGCAATGGTGTTGGTGTGGTAATCATTTCTCCCGAGGGTTACCATACGCCTTTCACTGCTAGACTATGTTTTCATTGTACCAATAATATGGCTGAGTATGAAGCATGTATTTTGGGACTCAAGGCTGCTATAGACCGGCGGGTCAAGTTTTTGAGTGTGTACGGAGACTCAGCATTAGTAATCAGTCAGATCAAAGGAGAATGGGACACTAAGCATCCGAATCTCATCCCTTACCGAGAACGGGTGATGACATTAATCCCATACTTTGAAGAGATTACATTCGAACATATCCCACGAGAAGAGAATCAGTTGGCAGACGCATTAGCTACCATGTCATCTATGTTCAGAGTCAGATGGGACAATGAAGCTCCCAGGATCACCATTGAGCGACTAGATGAACCGGCATACTGTTATGAACTTAACACTGAGGGAGTACGGGAAAAACCTTGGTTCCACGAAGTAAAAAGATATTTAGAAGCTCAGGAATACCCTGAAGGGGCATCCATCAATGGCAGAAAATTCCTGAGGAAGTTCTCCGCTAAGTTCTTTCTGAGTAATGGAGTATTATACAAACGTAACCACGATTCGACTTTGCTTCGCTGTGTGGATAAAAAGGAAGCAGAAAAGATTATGGGAGATATGCACGACGGTATTTTTGGGACTCATTCTAGTGGACATACGATGGCCAAGAAGATTCTGAGATCAGGGTATTATTGGTCTACCATGGAAGCTGATTGCCACCATCACTCCAGAACCTGTCACAAGTGCCAGATATATGCGGATAAAGTACATGCACCTCCTGCTCCATTGAACGTGTTGACCGCACCTTGGCCCTTTGCAATGTGGGGCATTGATATGATTGGGGAGATTAAACCTACTGCTTCTAATGGACATCGCTTCATCCTTGTCGCTATTGATTACTTTACAAAGTGGGTAGAGGCCGCCTCATTTGCTTCTGTCACCAAGAATGTGGTGGCACGATTCATCAAGAATAATCTCATTTGTCGATATGGCATCCCCGAAAGAGTTATCACGGACAATGGCACCAATTTGAACAACAAGATGATTACTGAACTCTGCACGCAGTTCAAAATAAAACACCATAACTCTTCTCCGTACCGACCAAAGATGAATGGCGCTGTAGAAGTTGCTAATAAGAATATCAAGAAGATCATACAAAAGATGACGGTGACGTACAGAGACTGGCATGAGATGTTACCGTTTGCTCTTCACGGTTATCGCACTTCAGTACGCACTTCGACAGGAGCAACTCCTTTCTCTTTAGTCTACGGAATGGAAGCCGTCTTACCGGTGGAAGTTCAGATTCCCTCGCTAAGAATCATGAAAGAGGCAGGTTTAGACGAGGATGAATGGATTCAGACTCGACTCGATCAGATAAACTTGATTGATGAGAAGAGACTTGCGGCTGTTTGTCATGGACAGATATATCAGAAACGCATGACCCAGGCATTTAACAAAAGAGTCAAGAGACAGGTGTATCAAATTGGCGACTTGGTGGTAAAGCGCATCACTCTACCACAAGGTGATCCCAGAGGCAAATGGATTCCCACGTACGAAGGGCCATTTGTAGTTAAGAAGATATTCTCTGGTGGAGCCGTGATACTAGCTACAATGGACGGCGAAGACTTCCCGCATCCCGTGAACGCAGACATAGTCAAAAAATACTACGCATAAAAGAGACCCGCTAGGTCGACGTATCTAGGCAAAAGTAAGGGCATCCCGGCGAACCAAAAGGGTTCGGGAAAAATTTAGGGATAAACATAAAAAATGTACACCCGGCAAGTCGAAAACCTGAAAAGGCGGCTTGGGCAAAAAGGGGTATCCTGGTGGATTGAAAACCTGAAAAGGCGGTCCAGGCAAAAATTAGGGATCAAAGCGTATGACTATGTCCCGTTCTCAGACAGCTTCATCCAAGTTCAAAGGACTGAACAAGCTAATCACTTCTATCCGACAGCAGGAGATGAGAGGCTTGAAGACATAATGGCAGTAGTGGAATTAAAGTCAATAGGACGTTTTCGGCATAGCTTTCTCTTTGTTTTCTTGACAATTTCCTCTTACTAGGATTTTTGTCTCCTTGTACACAAATTGCCTGTTTATAGGCCCTCTTTCGAAATCAATATAATTTTAGTTTCAAAAAAATGCTCTTGTTTTACTTTCTCTGTTTTGTTTGCATAAACGTCCATTGATTTAATTCGAATTAATATATGCATTTGGATATGATCGATGTTTACCAAAAATGCGTGCATAAAATAGAAATAGCGATTACTACTAGGCTTCAGGATCGAGGAGAAGGTATAATCATGCTTTCCAATGAATCCGTTGCTAATCCTATCCCCCAGCAAAGCCAGTCATTCCCAGAAGAGAGTGGCATTACTAGACAAATGGGTCATCTCTTCCACCCCCAGTCGGGCTTCTGTTGAACATTTCTACCATCAGACAGAAATCAAGCATCTCCGGCTAAGAAAGGGTCATCGATACCAGTATCTCCCAATCAGAAGATTGAGATCTATTTTCCCCAGTAGAGTCCCCTGGAAGAACTTTTCCGATGCATAATTCATTCATTACATCATTTCACAACATACGCATGCATACATTGTTCGCATTTAGTTTCAGAAGCATAAAACATCTCATGCATCATGACATGGCATGAAGCTAACTTTATTTTTCAGGTTAATTATCCTCCTGATACAGTCAAAATGAAGATCCATTCAGACGGACATCTTTATCGATTACATTCAAGATTCAAATACATTCATTCTGATAAGCACTCTGATATCCTCCTAATGGTGGCATCTTTAAGCCCACCCTAGATATTCATTGCAAATACAACATCTACAAATACTATCAGATATAACCTAGCGTACGGTTCATTCTGATTCAGCTCAACATATGACTCTTTCAACTCAGATGCGATCTAACGTACGATCCATTCCGACCTTCAACAACTCCAATACGGTCCAACATACGACCCATTTGGACCTTCAAGGCCTCAAATGCTACCAAGCGTACGGTACATTCTGAAGTGTAGTCTGGTGTATGACTACCCCCTTCGTCATCAGGTACAGCCTAACGGACGGCTCGTTCTACAACTCAGATACGATCTAGCGTACGATCCATTCTGATCCTTTATCCCCAGCAGTGTATGACTCATTCGGATTCTCATCTCATTTTGATTCGGCACAACATATTACTCCTCCAACAATACGGTCTAGCGTACGACCCATTCGGATCTTCATTCCTCAGATACTACCTAGCGTACGGTACATCCCGAGGTGTAGTCTAGCGTACGACTACTTTTCGTCAGATACAGCCTAACAGGCGGCCCATTCTGCAACTCAGATACGATCTAGCGTATGATCCATTCTGATCTGTTATCCCCAGCGGCGTATGACCCATTCTAACTCCCCAGTGAAGTCGACGGCCTAATGAATGACTCACTATACGGTCTGGCGTATGACCCAGTGACACCCATGACTTCAGATATCTTCTAACGTACGACGCACTCTGAAGCTCTCATCATCAAACTTCCTAGATGGCATCTTTAAGCCCATCTCCATCAAGACTAACTAATTGACAAATGCAATTTTTTAGGGCGTTCTAAGTGTTCAATAATCTTCCACCTCCAGACCACGAGTGGCGTACATACCATTCTGACTCTCTCGGTTCAAGAATATTGAACAGGGGCAGCTGTCATACCCCAAAATTTGCCCATTAATATTTTAAGACATTTTTCAGGGCATTCCGACTCATTTTTATGACACTGATCTTAAAGGAACAAAGGCCCAGCTCACGAATGGCCCAATCCAGAAAATGGCCCAAACTGGCCTGTTCGCTACACGCTCGCCTAGCGAACGTTCGCTACACGCTCGCCTAGCGAACGTTCGCTACACGCTCGCCTAGCGAACGTTCGCTACACGTTCGCTACACGCTCGCCTAGCGAAGCTGACAGACAACAGAAAATTTCGGGCTTCATTCTGAGCCCATTAGGTCATCAAAGGAGTATTATAAATACCCCAACTCCATAACGAAAGGAGGAGGACGAAAAACGGACGAAAAGGAGAACCCTAGCAAGCAAACCCTAGCGCTCACAGACGGAAAACCCTAAAGGAAACCCTGATACTCATTGGAGGCAAACCTGGAAGGAACTCGGCGACACCAAGTTCTACCTCCGCCCAATTCAATCCGATTTTCCGATTCGAAGTCACAACTCAGCTGTTAACAGGTTTACATTGCTATCATTGTTTTTATATTCTTAATTTGCATATGACTTTATGATTAGATTTATGAAATACCTTAAGCTTGGCATGTGAACTTTAGTATATACCATGCATACCTTAAATGATTAATCGTATAATTGCAGTAATGAGATCCATAAGGCATAAAATTGGTTGAGATTGTACTGATATCATATTCAAAAACCAGCAGCGCTCACTAGCACATCGCTAAGCAAGCCAGTAGCGAGTACTCGCTAGGCCTTCGCTAGGCGAAGCAGGGGCGAATGGGACAGTGGCTGTTTCAATTTTTTTGGCTGTTCTATCTTATGTTATTATGATTCTGCATCATTTGGTTTGAGTTCATGATTGTTGTGTTTATTTTATGGTGCAACTTTCAATTATATTTTATCTCGATGCTCTAATCCGTGTGTTGAATTGTGTAAAGGTTTACATGTTTCCAATGAAATGGCCGGCTAGGCATTCCACCTTATGGGTGGGATACCCTTATGGAGATTCAATCTGAATTATTCAATCGATTTTAATGTATTAATTTTACGGCAAAGATCCACCCTAATGGCTTAATTGTTCTTAATGTATTGGTTTTAATATGAATCTAATTACCTACTTGATGACGGCTACCTAATTAATTGTAAAACTTTGCCTTTAAATAAGTGATCTTGGACCTCTCTTTGTTACCCTACGATTACAGTATTACGGTCATGTCCCGCGAATGTGGGGATACACTTAGCAATGGCCCTTCGATTAAATCATCATAAAATAAATCATAGTCCCTCGGATGTTGCCTTCGAATATATGATTTTGTCCCTCGATGACCCTTCGGTGTAGCCTACGGTTAAATGATGATCGTCCCTTCGAATGCTAAGGTATCCTTACAAATGTCCCTACAATGACCCTTTTACATCCAAAGGATAAAACTACTTACTTCTCAATAGTAAGGACAGTTTTACCCTCATAAGGATAGGAAATGCCCATAACGACCTTAGGAAGGTATAACTCTCAATTACTGGATCATAACCTAAAACATTTTCCACCCCTCACACTTTGCAAGTCCTAGAAAATCATCACTGGGTATACATTCATACTAGAATCATTATCAAGTTATATTTTTCTAAACTGTTTTTCAAAATCAAACGAGATAAATACTTTGTATACATTCATACGAGAATCATTACAAAGTTAAACTCTCTTTCGAAACATTTTTAAACAATTCACCAACACTTTTCAGACAAAAATATAAGTGATCCAGCAATTAAGAGCCCATGGATAACCATGGATACAAAGGGTGCTAATACCTTCCCTTTGTATAATGTACCTCCCGAACCCGAAATCTATTGAGGTCTTTCCTGTTCTTTTCCACCTTTCCTTATTGGATAAAAGAAAAGTCGGTGGCGACTCTTGCTATCCGCGACATTGCGATAAAAAGCGAAACACCCCAAGTCAGTTCACCGTATGACAGACCCGGTATGACACCCATGTCTTCAGATATCGTCTAACGTACGACACAATCTGAAGCTCTCATCATCAAACTTCCTGGATGGCATCTTTAAGCCCATCTCCATCAAGACTAATTGACAAGTGCAAATTTTTGGGGCATTCTAGGGTTCAATAATCTTCCACCTCCAGACCACGAATGGCATACTTGCCATCCTAACTCTCTCGGTTCAAGAATATTGAACAGGGGCAGCTGTCATACCCTAAAATTTGCCCATTAATCTTGCAAAACATTTCTCGAAGCACTCCAACTTATTCTGCAAGGCACTGACCTTAAAGGAACAAAAGCCCAGCTCACAACAGACCCAATCCAGAAAAAGGCCCAAACTAGCTTGCTCGCTAGGCGAGCAACTCCTTCGCCTAGCGAAGCTTGCGATATATCAGAATTTTCGGGCTTCATTCTGAGCCCATTAGGTCACCACAATCACTATAAATACCGACACTCCAGTCACGAAAAAGGGACAGACGAAGACGGACAGAAACCCTGGCATAGAAACCCTGGAGACTAACTCAGAGAATTCCGAGTAAAGAAACCCTGAAGGCCGCTCATCCGCACCGAAATTACCTCCGCCCAACTCCATCCGATACCAAGAGTGGTCAGTCCCTTCAACATCGCAGCTCAGTCGCAAACAGGTTTGCGCATCACTACTGTTTTATGCTTTTAATCGGTAATCTCTACATACATAAGGCATCATGATTAAATTTTCGGATATGTAATTTGATTTCACATGTGAATTTAAGTATGCCTGAATATCCTGAATGTTTGTCCATGCTATTCCTGTAATTAAATGCCATAAAGTTCAGGGTTCCGGAGATCATGCTGCTATCAAACTCAAAACCCGTAGCCGCTCGCTAGCACATCGCTAAGCGAGCCTGTAGCGAGCACTCGCTAAGCCTTCGCTAGGCGAAGCAGGAGCGAACGGGACAGTGGCTGTTTTGTTTCTTTTCTGTTCTGCCTTATGTTTATCCAATCAAGATTTATTATAATTCTGCATTATTTGGCCTGACCTTATGACTGTTGTGTTTATTTTGTGGTGCAATTTTCAATTGTACTTCATCTCGATGTTCTAACCCGTGTGCTGAATTTTGTAAAGGCTTACATATTCCCGAAGAAATGGCCGGTTAAGTATTCCACTTTATTTGTGGGATACCCTTATGGAGATGGATTCTGAATTACTTAATTTTAATGTGGAGATTCATCCTAATTGCCTAATTAATTTTAATGTGGAGACCCCCCCTAAATTACCTAGCTGATTTTAATGTATTGATTTCATTGTGGAGATTCATCCTAATTACCTAATTGATTGTAAAATATGGCCTTTGAATATGTGATCTTGGACCTCTCTTTGTTGCCCTACGGTATTACGGTATAACGGTCATGTCCCGCGAATGTGGGGATATACTTAGCAAAGACCCTTCGATTAAATCATCATAAAATAAGTCATAGTCCCTCGGATGTTGCCTTCGAATATATGATTTTGTCCCTCGATGACCCTTCGGTGTAGTCTACGGTTAAATGATGAGTGTCCCTTCAAATGCTAAGGTATCCTTACAACTGTTGCCTTCAATGACCAATCGATGACCCTATGATGACCCTTAAATCCAAAAGGACAAGACTACTTACTTCTCAATAGTAAGGACAGTTTTACCCTCATAAGGATAGGAAATGCCCGTAAAGACCTTGGGTAGGTATAACTCTTAATTGCTTATCCACGACTTAAAATATTTTTCACACCTCACACCTTTCAAAATATCTTTCAGAAAATCACCACTTGGCATACATTCGTACTAGAATCATTGCCGAGTTATATTTTTCTAAATAATTTTCAAAACTAAACGAGATAACCACTTTGTATACATTCATACAAGAATCATTACAAAGTTAAATTCCCTTTTCAAAACATTTTCTAAACAAGTCTCAAACACTTTTTCAAACAAGAAAAACATAAGTGATTAAGCAATTAAGAGCCCATGGATAACCATGGATACAAAGGGTGCTAACACCTTCCCTTTGTATAATGTACCTCCCGAACCCAAAATCTAATTAAGGTCTTTCCTGTTCTTTTCCACCTTTCCTTATTGGATAAAAGAAAAGTCGGTGGCGACTCTTGCTAACCGCGACATTTGCTTTCCAAAGCAAAACACAAAAAGTCAGTTCACCGTATGACACTCACACTTGGACAACTTCACATACAACTTCTTCTCGTGCAAAGTCTGCAACACAACTCTCAAATGTCCTACATGCTCTTCATCTGACATTGAATACACCAAGAATTCGTCGATGAATACCATAACAAACTTATCCAAATAGGGATGAAAGATTATGTTTAGGTACTCCATAAACACACCTGGCGTATTAGACACTTCGAACGACATCACAGAGTACTCATAGTGGCCATATCATATTCTAAAAGCAGTCTTCATAACATCTTTTGCCTTCGCTCTAGTCTGATGGTAACTCAACCTCAAATCAATCTTGCTGAAAACACAAACACCTACCAATTGATCCACAAGTCCGTTAACTCTCGTAAGAGGATACTTTTACTTAATTATGACCTTATTCAGCTTTCGTTAATCAACACATAATCTCATACTGTCGTCTTTCTTCTTGACCAACAACACTGGCGCTCCCCACGGTGAAACACTAGGTCGAACAAACTTCTTTTCAAGCAGATCCTCTAACTATTTCTTCAACTCACCTAACTCATATACTGATATTCTATATGGGGCCATCGACACAAGTCTAGTATCAGGTACTGAATTTATGGCAAACTCAACTTCATGCTCTGGAGGCAAGTCACAAATATCCTTGGGAAACATATTAGGAAACTCACGCGCCACTTGCATAACATTAGCCTCAACATCGCCCCTCACTCTCAAAGAAGCAAAAAATACATGAACATGACCGTCCTCCCTCAGATACATCTTAACTTGTTCGAAAGATAAGAATCTCGAATATGTACTCTCTTCGGGTTCGGGAAACAAAATAGTCTTATAAAAACAAATTATACACACACGATTGGACTCTAGCCAGTTCATCCCCAAAATCACACTGAATTAACTTAATGGCAAACAAATTAAGTCGACTCCAAAGTCCTTATTATAGATGGTCAATGGATAATTTAAACACACAAGCAAAGTAGTCACCGAACCATTAGATGGGGTATCGATGAACATACTTTCAACCATAGAAGACACTTCGAGTTGCAACTTGTTAACACACTCAAGGGAAATAAATGAATGAGTTGTACAAGTATCAATCATAACATTTAGTTCAATACCATGACTAAAATAAGTACCTCAAATAAAATTATCTGAATTCGAGATGTCTGCACCACTAAAAGAAAAAACTCTACCAGTAGTCTGAGCAGCAGTAGCTGACGCCCTTTTTGGCTTCTGACATTGGGTACTGATGTGATCCTGCTCACCATAGTTAAAATAAGTTAGCCTATTACTTCTGCATTCAACCTTGCGGTGATCTGCCTTCCCACAATTGTAACACTTCAAGACTGCGTTCTTACATTTATTAGCACAGTTCCCCAACTCCCCACACTTAAAACACTTCAGCAGAACTCCTCCCCCGCTTGTCTCTTTCCCGTCTGCAGACTTCTTCTGCTTCCCTTTCTTAGCTGGAGTCAAATACGGTTTCCTAAGAAATGGCTTCCCACCCTTCTTCTCAACAACACTCTTGTAGTATGTAGATCTAGCTCTGTTATCCTCATCATACATCCTACACTTGTTTACTAGCACAGAGAACTAACGGACCTCTTGGTAACCAATGAGTTGCTTAATTTCAGGATGCAATCCACTTTCAAACTTGATACACTTAGATGTTTCAGTCGCCGCACTATTATAATATGGGCAAAACCTCAACATCAAACAAATAACAAAACTTCAATCATAAGCAAGGTATAAAACAAGTAAAGAGTGAACAACTTATCCCCAGTGCTACATATCAGAGTGACTCCTCTAAGTCTCAAAGATAAATAGCTAAAGAGGCATCGACGTTGTCCTCTAACTCAAGCGGCCACACTTGTACCTGATTGTACGTACTCCAAAGAAGCACAAACGCCATGACAACAAAAAGGGGTGAGAATATGCTTAAATAATATAGATGTGCAATACATAAAAAGTGCATATCACAAACATCAACATCATTTATTCATAATAACACCACATATTCATCACTCACCCACATATCAACAATCATCTATTCATCATCAATTACTCATACATCATCAAATCAAACACACTTCACAAATATTACACATCAAATCATTAATATTAATTCATTCACAATGTTGGTATATATGCAATGTGACACCACCTCAACTCTACATGCGAATGCAATACCGTATCATTGGACATTAGAGGTATGTTACTGATATTGGCCACTCGATCACGATCCCACCAATAGACCAGAACACACCAAATTCCTACTGATTCTTCCACTAAATTAGTAACGCTTCACCACTACCATTATATGGAAGTCGGTTACTCGCTCTCGATCCCGCACTAGACCAGAGCACATAAAAATCGTTATTAATCCCATCATTGAATCAACACCGCTTTATTGAATCCACCATAGGCATCACCTACTCACTACCGATCCTACCACTGGACCAGAGCACACCATTGGACAGAAGTTCGTACATCATAATGCATGACATATGCAACTATACGCCGAATAAGGCCATCAAGACAACATACATCATCATGCTTAACTATAACTCACTATTGTATAATTTATACACACATGACAAACACAACATACATCCATAACTCACAAATCAATTCATCATCATATAACATCATTTATGCATAATATTAAGTTATCAACAACATTCATCAACATTAATTCACTAATTTCAACATTTATGCAAACTCACAATTCATCAATAATTAATCACATACTCATTCAATAATATTCAGAGCATATCGATTCATGCCCCAACACATCAAACATCATGAAACAACATCAAAATATTATCGGGTTCATAAACAACACTGAAATCTGAATTGGTGTGTCAAAACTGATCGCCTAGACCATAACTGTTAGTTTCCAGGCCATGACGACTGTCTTGGGGATGAAGACCGACCCGCAGTCCATTCATTTCATATGTCACTACTTCCCTCTGTCCTTCATCCCTCGTGAGACCCAAACGGTCTACCTATCATTCATATGACTATCGTCAGCCTCTTTAAATGTGTCCGCAGGCTGGCCATCACGCAGGTGAATGTCGTTACCTCTAGGGAGAACGCATAATGCCATTACAATTGAAATTCATTATTTATTTTTTGCTTAGATAGAGTGTTAAAATTATTCATTGTTAAATTTTTTTGGTCATTTTTATAAATTTTAAAAGTATAGGGCCAAATTTAAAATTTAGAAAATAGGAACCAAGTTACAATTTTGGAAACTTTAAAGGGACCGGTTTATAAAATTGGATAATTATTAGTTATCGGTTTAATATATTTTTTTAAATTTTAAGAGTTAATTTGAAAATTTTGAAAAATATGAAGACCAATTTACAAAATTTAAAACCATAATAATAATATTCAATTTAACATTCTCATTCTAGGTAGTTTGAGAGGAATTTCAAATTCTTTAACTTTAGATATTATTTCAAAATTATTAAATTTAACTTGAATAAAACACTTTACAGTTTTTTTTAATAATTTTTCATATTTTTTGATTCAAACAATAAATTTTGTCTCAACCATTTTGAGTTCTCTTAAAACATTACATTCTCTCGTTAAAGTGACTCTTAAAATTTTCAATTACTACATCCGAATGCATTCTAAGACTTTTTAAAATCCTCTGAATTTTTTTATCATCATATTTCATATTTCATGCTATATATATTTTTCTATCAACATGATTAATATGACCAACACAAACAAGATAACATACCATTATTATTGAAATTAGGGTTAATACTATTTTATCCTCTGCCATATAGACGAATTATGGTTTACCTCCTTTAACTTTTTTTTTGTAAAATTAACTTTGTCATACGAAAATTATATTATTTTAGACCTTATGAAATTGTTTTTTTGTAAAACACACCTCGCCATCTGAAGATTCTGTAAAAAGAAAATGTAAAACTAACATTGCTATTTTCATATGACAAGGTTAATTTTACAAAAAAAACAATTTTATGAAATTTTTACCCAAATAATCAACTTTTTCTAATAAATACCCAAACTAACCCACATTCTCACGTATTTCCCAAACTAACCACTTTCAAACAAAAAAAAAATTCAACACAAAGGTGGCGCCAATTCAATTGGCGACAATGTACAAAATTAAGAGGAGTCGTCAATCCAATTGGCGATAATGTACAAATACAGAGGAGAGAGAATATTCTCTCTCCTTTGTATTTGTACATTGTCGCCAATTGGATTGACGACTCCTCTTAATTTTTGTACATTGTTGCCAATTGAATTGACGCCACCTTTGTGTTGAATTTTTTTTTGTTTGAAAGTGGGTTAGTTCTGGAAATATGTGGGAATGTGGGTTAGTTTGAGTATTTATTTGAAAAAGTTGGTTATTTGAGTTATTTTATCCAAAATCTCATATAATTCTAATAGGGATAGAGTCAAAAGTGATTATGGGCTAGTACTCTCCAACCATCTATTCCTGACACTACGAGGAATCAGTCTATGGTTGGAGCAAGCTTTGACAACCATTAAGAAATTCGTCAAGAAGAAAGGGTGCATGTGGTATGAATATAATAAAGAGAGTGAGTAAGGGAGAAAAACACTTAAACATGGAAACACCTGAACCAAACACTCAACCTATTACTATTACTTCCTCTTTATCGCTTCCTAAACTCTATAAAAAGACAAATTCTCATAGAATAGAAAAGCTAATTGAGTATTCTCATGTTCCAGAAGATGCTCAAATTTCCGAAAGTCCGTACAACATCTTCAAAAGACAAAGAAGTGTTACCTGATCCATCTGAAATCTTATCTCTACAAACCGCCCTCAGATGAAAGAATATGTCCAGTCGTCTAGACTAGACCAATGTAGCTTAAGAGCTATGAACCAGGAGCAGTACGTAGATTTGGAGATTCCCCAGTATCTCATAAGTCACTAGAAGACTGAAGGATATACAACCTTACACTTTGGGGTTGTCATACTCATACTTTCTCTTCATGGAAGGAAGAACCAACCTGTCTTTTGTAAAATAGCTCTACTGGACTCAAGCTACCTCCACTATGAAAACATTGTGATAGGAATTGTTCTAACCACACTTCATTCAGGAAGTGTTGTCCTCACCATTTTTCCAAACTATAACGTGAGTCTCAATGATAATACTTTATCCACGAGACTAAATGTACAAGTCCAGGTCACCGGAACTGCCAAGTACCAGAAGCCATGTCTGCTACTCTCCATCACCAGATAATACACCTCTTGCAGAATCACTTGATAGATCTTCCTCTCTCAGGTTTCTCTTCTGATTCACTATTGGTTGTCACCAGCTGAGAAGAAGACATATCCTCTATAGTTCAGATTCCGAGAAGGATTATAAGGAAAGAATTAACTCATCTAATTCCCTTTGAATGGATAACCAACTACGAGATTCTCCATGTTGATAGAAGACCTATCCAATCCCAAGAGGCTACTTTCAGAAGATCTATTGACAAAATAGTCAAGATGATTTTCAAAAAGGCAGAAGAAGGGTCGACCTCGATGTCTCCAATCTTCCAGACACTGATGATCTAACCAGTTTTAAAAGAAGATTGGTGTCTTGTCCATGCTGTTACAACAGAAGGAAAACCCATCTACACTGATAAAATAGATGGCCATTTCATCTGGTATGTTGATCCAACAAGATGTGACCCAAATTGTGACTATTGGATGCATGACAATGATATTGACCAACATATCATTCTTCCCCAAAAAAAGAAAAAGGGGAGGTGTAAACCCTCTTCTCCTCCTCAAAGGAGATTTGATCCAGACAATGGTCCATGAGTAGGAATCCATGGAAAAAAGAAACCCCTTTCTATCTATGAGGAAGGACTTGAAATCCTCGGAAAAAAAGGATTGTTACCACATGATTGAAATTCTGGTATCAGATATGAGATGTCGAAGGTAATGTCACGACACTAATATCTGAACAGTATAAACATGATAAAAGATAAAAAAAACAGCAGTACAAGTGACACAAGCAATTGTTAACCCAGTTCGGTGCAAACTCACCTACGTCTGGGGGCTACCAAGCCAGGAAGGAAATCCACTAAACAAAATTAGTTCAAAGACTCTCAATAAACAACTTCAGGTTACAGTCTTTTCACCAAACTCTACCCGTGTGACTTCTATATAAGAACTCTTAGATAAGAGATCCTACTCACTCCCCCTCAATCACAACAGTGATGTAAAAACAAATATTACAATGAAAGAAGACACTCTTCAAGAACACATACTTGATCTTGCTTAAAAGCTTCAACCAAGTAAAAACACACTCATGCTTCAAAGCTTAGAGTGGACAAATTACAACTCAAAAGTCAATCCAATTCAATCATCTATGGATGAATGAATGGCTCACAATACACACGACCACACAAGACTAAAACCCTTATTCTCTCTCAGTTATCCATTCGTTATTTCTTGTGTGTTAAAACCAGGTTTTCCATGCCCTTTATATAGAAGTGTTTGACTGGGCTTGAACATCATAAAACCCTAAAACTATTTTCCATTCGTATCTTCTTATGACAGCTGATCATATCTTGTTGGAAAATAAATCACTCTGGTTTTAATTACTGATTGAATGGCGTGTTCAATCATCACATCAATTACACATAGATTAGCATAAAAAGCGCAATTACATAATACATAACATTCAAACTGAATGTTCTATATACAGATGTCTTGACATCGGGTCTGACATCTCAGCAAAATCCTGCACATTCACATTTTAAACACCCTGTAGGAACCTGTTATCTCATGTCAAGACAACACTTGTGACAACTTGTGAAAACTCTAGGTTTTACCAAAATTGATGCCAACACATAGAACCAACAAACTCCCCCTTTGGCAAATTTTGGCTAAAACATACATCAGATCATTTGTTTCACAAGAGAATAATCATAGTATTAGTTTAGCAGCAGAAGTAATAAAACACACATTACTAGCTAAGATAGCAACTAGTAAACACATATTAAACACACATGCATTTGGGCTCCACCTCCCCCTCAGTCTGCTTAACACAGACAGAACACTTCTCCTATTTATCATCACCTGTAACATACACCTCCCCATCTAACATCACCTTCAACATCACCTATAACATATACCTCCCCATCTAACATCACCTTCAACATCACCTTTCATCTGTTTATAGTATAACATAGTTACTTTAGCTGCTTCTCCCCCTTTTTAGCCAAAATAGACCAAAGAGACAAAATAAATGTCTATTAGTCAAACATAATGTCACACAGAATGTCAAAGCAGATTGTTAAGTGTTACAGATCCCAGAACACACACAGCTATACAAGCTGAGATAAAAATCCAGAAAAACCAAAAAGAACCCAGAAAAAAATACGTCAAGGTAGCAGAACATGACTACCAAAAGAAACACCAGAACATCCATCACAACACATCATCAGAAGAGTGGGGGGTAACTTTAACAAAACTAGTCAGAGGAGCTTGCATCTTCATCAGCATCAGAACCAGAACTGCCACTTGTTTCATCTTTAGATTCAGACCTCTCACTAGAGGTTTGGGCTTCTATTTCCTTGGCATGTCTAACATTCTCTCTTTCAGCTTGCTCCAAGCTTGCAATTAGAGCCTCCAAAGCTTATTTCCTGGCTTTTGCTACCCTTATCCCTGTATCCAATTCTCTACAAGTTTCTTTCAGTTCAGCAATAAGACCACCTTTTGAGGTTGGCTTCTTCACAACAGATGTCATGACAATATCTTCGACATGACTGCCTTCAAACAATTTGTAATTGTAGCACCTCAAATTTGCACCTCCCATTTGTATATACATTTCATTTTTAAGTCATTAACATTGCATTGTCATTGCATAAGTCCATCACATCTCATCAGGCAAGACTGGTCAGGAGATTCAACTGTGCAAGGCAACAAGAGCATTCTCTATGAGATCAAAGCCCTAGGGTGATTCCAATGAACTTACATGACTCAAGGATCATTTTGAATCAATTTGGCCAAGTGTTGAAGGCTCAGAACTCATCAGTGCATGTGCAAATCATCTGAGACCCATAGAAGTCAACAGAAGTCAACTGCAAAGTCAACTGTGGATTTGGAGGTGGGAAGTGATTAGAGATGCTTCATTCATGTTCAAACAAGTCTCATTTGACATTTCAAACATCAACATTGAAGAATTTGAAGTCAGATCAAGACTTTCCAAAAATAGCAAGTGACCTGTAATTTGAACTTTCCAAAAATGGAAAGGTTTTGGACCAACTTCAACTCAACTTTACATCATCAATAAAGCTTCAAATGAAATTTTGTCCAACATGAAAGTTGAAGATCTTTCTCTCCCATTTCCAAAAAGTCCAAGATCATGAATTTCTCATGTGTGGTTGAGGAGATTTGGTCCAATCATGGCAAAGTGTGTTCAAAAGTTCAAATGAGCATAACTTTTTAACCAAAGCTCCAAAATGAGTGGTTCTTTTTGCATTTTGATCCTCATAACATGTACTTTCCAAGCATACCATTATATGACGTGAATTTCATTTGCATGGTCTTTGGCTTATTCATGAAGATTTGTGAAGAAAATTGCATAAACTCATTTTGGATGATCATGGGCATAAAAAACCATTTCAAATGTGTGCATGGACATTGATTAAATGGATTTGGGCCAGAATTTGGCATTGTTCACGTGTTTCCTTGCATGGGAGGTGAAAATACGAATTAGTGAAAACACTTCATAACTTGCTAATCCCATTTGCATTTGGCCTAAACATGATTACATCATCATTAGCAAGTGGTATATATAGATAATCTCAACTGTTTTGGTCATTAGCTACAATTTCAGATCTAGATTCAAGAATCCCCAAATTTTTTCTCTCAATTTTTTTTGCAAATTCTTCACACAAAAGCATGTTCTATTGTTAGATTCATGATCATGAGGTGTTGTTTAGCAAGTTTGGACGTGAATTCGAAGCAATTGGTGCCATATTGAACTATACTCAAAGCTTGAAGCATCCATGGAGTCTGGAAATTGAACTGAATTCGTGCATACTGGAACCTCCAATTCATCACCAATCACTTCAATAGGCATTGTGGAGGATATTTGAGCTGTAGCTGAGCTTGGAAGCACACGATTCCAACTTCTGTTCATCAAGAAGGTCAGAATTCGACCTCTTTAATTCTCAATTTCTTTGTGATATTTGTGTAGAGCTTTTAGTAGTGATGATTCTGATACAAATTTTGAGTGATTTGGTGTAATATTCGCAAAGTTATGTTCAATTGAAAGTTTGATGCAAATCTTTCTTCTCTTCGATTTGGTTTTGTTTTGATGTTTTAATGCAAGTTGATCATGGATCCTAGATGTATGTGGAATGAGGAACCGATTGGTATAGGTTTTAGTGATTTCTGGAACATTTTTTGAAATCTGGAAAACTCGTATGAAGATCTTCATGATCTTCATCTTCCACGTATGAACACCATGCTGTTTCCAGAATTGCTAGGGTTTTGCTTGAGATTTGCTACGAAATTTGCATGTGCATTTTTGAGTTAGCTACGAATTCTGGAGCGCGCCAGGCCTAGGGTTTTTAAGGCAAAACGCAGTCGTTTTGGAGGCGCGCATAATTTCAAATAGTGACATGGTTCGAATCTGGCTGGAGACATTTTTCAAAAATGCTTTGCTATTATTCCCTTTCCCTCCTATTTTCATGCCTTGGCTCCATTTCATTTTTCAAATTTTTTCCAAACTTCCAAAAATCATTATAAATTGAAAATGCACCAATTTGATCCCAATTTTTTGCTATGTGCTCCTTGATTTGTCTACTTTTTTATGATCATAAATTTCAAAATTGTGCCTGGCTTAAAAAATGATTTGTCCTAGGGTGATTGAACATGTATCCATTTATGCTATTGCCTTGTTCCTTTGATCATAAAATGCTTGTTTCTTATCCAATGATTCTGAAATTTTATGTGTAGTTTCTAGACACTTTGAGGAACACTTTGGCTTTGGTTTGAGATTTTTCCCATGCTCCCATTCTGTTTTATGTTCATGCTAACTTGGTGTGACAATTTGTGTCACACATGTGATTGTTTAAATTGTGCTATGTGTTTTCCATGCCTAATGATGTCCAATGCTTCTGATTTTTTTGTGTGATGTATGTTATGGATGTCTAGATTGCTCATGATTTTTTCCAGATTTTTTGGAATCATTTCTGTTTTGATTGAGATTTTTCATTCATGTTGACCATTTGGATGCTTTGAAATCACCTTTGACTTCACTTGATCATGAAATGCATTTGGTTAATGATTTTGGTATGAGCCTTTCTAGGATATGTCCATAAGTGTTTGAAGTTGCTTTATGTCAAGTTTGAAGTTCTGTTTTGACTTTTTTCTCCATCTTTGACCCTAGGCTTTGACCTAGTGGTTTGTGGCTTACATGTGGGCTTTGATTTCAGGTTTAAACATCCAGGTCCATAGTTGATGATGCTTCCTCATTTGAGCATTGATGTTTGCTCTTGATTACTAACACTTGTGTGTTTTGTAGGTTGATGCTAACTCATTTGAGTTTGCCTTGTGGCTTGCACATTGTGAACATTGTCTGTCTGTTTGTTATTGCCGGTTGATTGTTTGTTTGTACAGTTGAACTGATTGGTTTAGATTTTTCACAGGTACCTAAGTTGCTTTGAGTTCATCTTGAACTTGCTTTGCTAGCTTGTGGTTTGCTTACCACTGAGGTATAATTCTTCTGACTTCATGTAGTCTGGAAGACCTGTCCTGTTATGTGGGCAGGCACCTGTCTGAAGCCCTCCTTAAGAGGCAATGCTTGTGAATGTTTAATTTTTTGTGCCAAGCAGGTAAAGACCTCTTAAGAGGCAATTGGCAGATAAAAGAGATGTGTAATCCATCTCCTGCTACTCAGTGTGTCATTCACCTTGCTCACACCATTGTGTTGATGCATTGTGAATAAAAACCCAAGATCAGGTTGTGTCAGTCATCTGTGGAGAAGAGTTCCTACATTCTGAACTCCCACACTTTCTATTTGAGTCAAGCTCTCCCAGGCCAGGGATAAGAGCTGTGAGGTCTTACCCTCACTTCCTTTTTCATCTGCTTCACCCTAACTCTCAATGTTAGGGTTAAGATCTAACCACACCCCATTCTAGCTGGCTTGCTTTTGCAGCCTAGCCCTGTATGAGTCCATTTGCTTGCATATAGTGTGTGTGATTGTTTATTGTGCTTGTGTTTGTTTGACTGTGCTGTTTAGGATAGCTTGCTCCCTGTGCAAGTTAGGATAGAAACCTTAACCTAGGGCAATTGTGGATTACAGGATAACTATTAGGCTCGAGTTAGGCTCCCTTCTAGTTTGTCACTTCCCAGTCTCTGGTTAGGTTAGAAGTTCTTTCCCTGCGTAGGGGAACTACGTCGCCCTGATCCTCATACCAGATGAGGTACGTAGGCAGGAGATGAGCAGATCTCTCCGGGCGCCCTTTTTCTTTCTCAACCCTCTTTGTGTGTGTTTGGAGTCTGACGTAAGTCCAGCGATTGGCAGTTGGTTTCCTGTGTCTTGTTTGCTTGTTGGAGTCTGACGTAAGTCCAGCGATTGGCAGTCGGTTTCCTGTGTGGGTTTTGTTTGGCGTGCGTTAGCCGAGCTACGAGTGCTCTGATTCTTCTCCGGTCAGAGAAGATACGTATGCATAGGATGCGACATCCTAACGAGCACGTTTCCCCTGTCCCGAACTACGTTGACTCTGATGTCTGTGTCTGACAGGCTACGTAGGCCCAGGATGCGATATCCTGCCGAGTTCCGTTTCTTTTGTCTTTCTGTGTTTCCTTCCGGCCTTGTGCAGTGCGTGAGCAGTTTTTAGCAACCTTATCCTTTCTTTTGTGCATGGATCCCGTCGAGTACGACGGATGCGTAGGGGTGCTAATACCTTCCCTTCGCATAACCGACTCCCGATCCCATCTTTCTCTGGTCGCGAGACCATGTCTTTTCCAAGTTTACTTCGAGCGTTTCCTTTCCCTCTTTTGGGATAAATAACGCACGGTGGCGGCTCTGTTGTTTCGTTTTCCCGCCGGTTTTTCGCGTAATGCGACAGCTGGCGACTCTGCTGGGGAGAACTAAGAGAAGTTGACCTCTTGCTGGTCCATCTTCCCTAAGCGAGTCTCTCCTAGCGCTCTTTAGAATAGGGTTTGGTTTCTTTTGCTGTTTCATTTATTGCATTCATTTATTTATGTTTGCATTTATGTTTGCATTTATGTTTGCATTCATCATATTTTCATCTGTGCTGGCTGGTTGTCTGTTTCTCTGTTGGGTTGGGAGTTACATGAGGTAAAAGGCCAATACCCAGGCTATGAGTGAACTCTAGGACACCTAGGAATAGAGTGATTCTTGGGAAGCGGGTGGTATTGCGCCACTTAGCGGAACTTGATATCACGAGCAGTTCAGATCCTGATGGGGTATTATCGGTGCATACATCGGGTGTGCACATGATGATATTCTATGAAAGGGTTGTTTATCCTGCGTTTCTCTCGACCTTACCCTGGCCTAGATGACACCCGTGAGTGGGGAGGGAATGATCATTATTACAGGTACCGTTGGTGACTTGTTGGTGACTCCTGGTTCCTGTTGGCGACTAGGTTCAGAGATATTTGGTGTAACACCCCGATAAAATAAGATAATTATTTAAATTGAGTTAATAATATATTTATTAATTTAATTAAATAATTGGAATTATTATTATTATTGGAATAATAATTATTGGAATATTATTGGGATTATTATTATTGGATTATTTTATTGGAATAAAAGTAGAAATCAGTAAAAAGGTTCCATTTGGTAAAAAGAGTTATATTCACGTGAAAAGGGAAAAGAGACAGAAAGTGGAAAAAGGGCAAAGAGAACCAGAGAACAAGGGTTGGAGAGAGGAAGAGCTCGAAGCCGAAGATTCGCCGGATTAACTCAGGTAAGGGGGGTTTATCATCGGTTAATGGGTATTATGGGATAATATGTAATGGGTAGTGATAAACCATTGATTTACCTCTAAATTGAATGATGTATGCTGAAAATTGTGAATGTTTGGGATGAACGAATCTGGATTAAAATTGAAGGAAATTCGTAGGAATTAGATGCAATAGTGTTAGAAATTGTGAGATCGAATAGGTCATGATTCGTGTTAGATGATATGAACGATTATTGTGAAAAATTGGACTGTGGAAGGTTGAATTGGATAGATCTCGTAGCAGAGAAGACCATAGCAGATCTGGAAATCTGGTTTCTGGTCATACGCGTATGGCACTAGGCAATACGCGTATGAGATGGTCTAGTACGCGTATGGCACTAGGCAATACGCGTATGGATGATGAAGATGATGTTTTGAACGTAGTTTGGTCTCTGTTGGTACGCGTATGGGGAAGTGATACGCGTAGCATACGCGTATGAGATGGTGTTACGCGTATGGGATTTGGCTGAGAAATGGGCCATACGCGTATGGGACTAGGCAATACGCGTATGGGCAGGATTGTGATTTTTCTGTGCATGTTGTTGTGCAGTTTTTGGTTGTTCAGCTGAGTAATGTGATTTAGCTGATGTACGATATGTTAGGGATCATTTCCCGTTGTTTTGAGTAGTATAGGTATTAGTAGAGTGTACTAATACTGTGGTTGTTATTTGGCATGATATGATATGCTTATGTGATAAAATACTGATGATGTGTGATGGTATGCATGATGCTGTGAATGTATCAGTTATGTGTGCATTTGTGAATAGACTGTTTTATGGCTTAGAGTGTGAGCATATGTCTATTCTTGAATTGTTGTTGATGATGTAGCATTGCTAGGTGATTAGCATGCATATTGTGGCCTTTATGGTGGTAGCTAATTCCCATGGTGAGGAATTAGTGAGTTAGTCATTTTGGACTGTTGTTGATGTTTGCATGCTAGGTGAATTAGCGTGCATAGCATGGCCCTTGGGGTGGTAGCTAATTCCCATGGTGAGGAATTAGTGAGTGAGTCACTAGGTCTCAAATGAGTGGGACTAGTGGGCTTGGTAGCCGTGCCTGGATTTGGACGGTGAGGTGAACTATATGTTCACAAATAGTCGGTACCGCATGCATGGAGTCTCATTGCATAATATATGTATGTATGGCGTATAATATGAATGGATGTATTCCAATATTATACGTGTGTTTTATGGTTGTTTGAGTTTGAGTATGATGATGGTGATGATTATGAGTTGATATTGCCGTTGCTGAATATGTGTAATCTGATTAGGGTGATGATATGTGTTATATTACTTAGCATTACATGATATTTTATAATGCTTATTATATCGATTGAGGAACTCACCCTTACAACTATTTTTCAGGTAACGAGCAGTGAGTTGAGTAGAAGCTAATGTTCGGAGTCGAGTGTAATTTCCTTAGTGGGTCATGCTCTAATAGATGTAACATCGGGACGAGATGTTTTGTCTTATTTTTATTGTTGGTTGCTGAATGATCTTACATGTATGAGTTGCATGTTTTTGAATGATCGATTTGATCTCTATCCGCTGCGTATTATGCAAATGTTTATTTTGATAAATAAATGAGTATGACTAGATATTTCGGAACACGGTGTGAAGTGTCAAGTGTGACACCCTTAACTGCATATATACTCTGAATTATGTTTGGTTGTTTAATTATTTATTGGGGTATTTTAGAAGGGTGTTACATTAGTGGTATCAGAGCATAGTCGGTCGAGTCGAGTCGTAATTATTCTGTTTCCCCTGTACGGGATAGGTGTTGTGTAACCCTATCAGTACTTATTGTTTTAGCTTGTTGGGTTTTCAGAATAGAGATGGCTGGAAGAGGTAGAGATGATGTTGCGATTGCTGAGGCTCTGGGTATGCTAGCTGGAGTACTTGGAGGGAATCCGAATGTTGTGGGAATGGGAGCTGCTCGTCAACTGAGTGAGTTCCAGAAGAACAATCCTCCAATGTTCAAGGGAGCATACGATCCAGATGGCGCTCAGAAGTGGTTGAAGGAAATCGAGAGGATCTTCCGAGTGACTGAGTGTGCCGATAACCAGAAGGTCAGGTTCGGTACGCATATGCTGTCAGAGGAAGCAGATGATTGGTGGGTTGCTACCCGCACTGAGTTGGAATCTGCTGGGAATGCTGAGATCACTTGGGCTGTGTTCAGAGAGAGATTCCTGAGGAAGTACTTTCCAGAGGATGTTAGAGGAAAGAAAGAGATAGAGTTCTTGGAATTGAAGCAGGGCAATCGGTCTGTTACTGAGTATGCTGCTAAGTTCACAGAGCTGTCAAAGTATTACACTCCCTATAATGAGGCTACTGGGGAATTTTCAAAATGCGTGAAGTTTGAGAACGGGTTGCGTCCCGAGATCAAGCAGGCTATTGGATATCAGCGGATTAGAGTGTTTTCTGATTTGGTTGACTGTTGCAGAATTTTTGAACAGGATTCCAAGTCTAGAGCAGAGAGCTATCAGCAAAGGGTTGATAGGAAAGGCAAGAATCAGAATGATCGTGGGAAACCGTATGCAGTTGGCAAGGGTTTTCAGAGACAGAGTGGGATGAAGAGGCCTAGTGGGGGAGACTCCAGTGCCCCTGCTAAGTGTTACAGATGTGGTCAGGCTGGACATCGTATTCATGAGTGTACCAGTAATGAGAAGAAGTGTTTTAAGTGTGGAAAAGGTGGTCACTTGGCTGCAGAGTGCCGGTTGAAGACTGTGACTTGTTTCAACTGTGGAGAGGTGGGTCATATCAGTCCACAGTGTCCTAAACCGAAGAGAGAGAATCAGTCGGGAGGCAAGGTCTTTGCTTTATCGGGTTCTGAGACTTCTGCAGATGATCGTTTGATCAGAGGTACGTGTTATATTAATGGCTTTCCTCTTGTAGCTATTATCGACACAGGTGCTACTCATTCCTTTATATCTTTGGATTGTGCTGTGAAACTTAAGTTAGAGATATCTGAGATGCTTGGAAGTATGGTAATTGATACTCCTGCGAAGGGTTCAGTGACTACTACTTCAGTTTGTTTAAATTGTCCTTTGAGTATTTTTGGTAGAGACTTTGGAATGGACCTTGTGTGTCTTCCACTAGTGCAGATCGATGTTATCCTGGGTATGAACTGGTTGGTGTCTAACCGAGTTTATATCAACTGTTTTGATAAGACTGTGATCTTTCCTGAGATTGAGGAAGGAAAGAGTTTGTTTCTATCAGCAAGGCAGGTGAATGAGGCAGTAGCAGATGGGGCAGAGTTGTTCATGCTGTTAGCTACTATGGAGGCTAAAGATAAACTGGTGATTGGCGATCTTGCCGTGGTGTGTGATTTTCCTGATGTGTTTCCTGAAGAAGTGAATGAATTGCCTCCAGAACGTGAAGTTGAGTTCTCGATTGATTTAGTACCTGGTACTAGGCCGATATCGATGGCTCCGTACCGTATGTCTGCTGTTGAGTTAACTGAATTGAAGAGTCAGTTGGAGGATCTGTTGGATAAGAAATTTATTCGTCCGAGTGTGTCACCGTGGGGTGCACCAGTGTTATTGGTTAAGAAGAAAGAAGGTATTATGAGGTTGTGTGTGGACTACAGGCAACTGAATAAAGTGACGATCAAGAATCGGTATCCTTTGCCGAGGATTGATGATTTGATGGATCAGTTGGTTGGTGCGAGTGTGTTCAGCAAAATAGATTTGAGATCAGGGTATCATCAGATACGTGTGAAGACTGAGGATATTCAGAAGACTGCTTTCAGAACAAGGTATGGACATTATGAGTATTCTGTAATGCCTTTTGGTGTGACTAATGCGCCTGGAGTGTTTATGGAGTATATGAATAGGATTTTCCATCCGTACCTAGACAAGTTTGTTGTGGTGTTTATTGATGATATTTTGGTGTATTCGAAATCGGAAGAAGAGCATGCTGAACATTTGAGAGTGGTTTTAGGAGTTCTACGAGAAAAGAAGTTGTTTGCTAAACTGTCAAAGTGTGAATTTTGGTTAGAAGAGGTTAGTTTTCTTGGCCATGTGATTTCAAGAGGTGGTGTTGCTGTTGATCCTTCTAAGATAGAAGCGGTATCTAAGTGGGAAGCTCCGAAGTCGGTTGCTGAGATTCGAAGTTTCCTTGGATTGGCTAGTTATTATAGGAAATTCATCGAGGGATTTTCTAAGTTGGCGTTACCGTTAACGATGTTGACTAGAAAGGGGCAAGCGTTTGTTTGGGACTCAAAATGTGAAGAAGGTTTCCAAGAGTTAAAGAGAAGGTTAACTACTGCTCCTATTCTGATATTACCGAGTTCGTCGGAATCATTTGAAGTTTACTGTGATGCTTCATTGTTGGGTTTGGGTGGTGTGTTGATGCAGAATAAGCAGGTTATAGCTTACACTTCGAGACAGCTGAGGGTTCATGAGAGGAACTATCCGACGCACGATTTAGAGTTGGCGGCTGTGGTATTTGTCCTGAAGTTGTGGAGGCATTACTTGTACGGGTCAAGATTTGAGGTTTTCAGTGATCATAAGAGTTTAAAGTATCTGTTTGATCAGAAAGAGCTGAATATGAGACAGAGGAGATGGTTAGAGTTTCTGAAGGATTATGACTTTGGTTTGAATTACCATCCGGGTAAAGCAAACGTAGTGGCTGATGCATTGAGTCGGAAATCATTACATATGTCTATGTTAATGGTTAAGGAATTGGATTTAATTGAGCAGTTTAGAGACTTGAGTTTGGTGTGTGAGAGTACTCACAATAGTGTTAAATTGGGAATGTTGAAATTGACGAGTGGTATTCTGGATGAGATTAGAGAGGGTCAGAAATCCGATGTGCTTTTGGTTGATAAGTTGACTCTAGTGAATCAAGGTCAAGGTGGTGAATTCAGAGTTGATGAGAATGGTGTTTTGAAATTTGGTAATCGGGTGTGTATTCCGGATGTTACCGAACTTAAGAAGAGTATTCTTGAGGAAGGACATCGTAGTGGCCTGAGTATTCATCCCGGGGCTACGAAGATGTATCATGATTTGAAAAAGTTATTTTGGTGGCCGGGAATGAAAAGAGAAATTGCGAGTTTTGTTTATTCTTGTTTGACTTGTCAGAAGTCAAAGATTGAGCATCAGAAGCCGTCTGGGCTAATGCAACCGTTGGCTATTCCAGAGTGGAAGTGGGATAGTATCAGTATGGATTTTGTTTCTGGTTTACCGAGGACAAATAAGAATTTTGAAGCCATTTGGGTGATTATTGACAGATTGACGAAATCGGCTCATTTCATTCCGATCAGAATGGACTATCCATTGGAGAGATTAGCTGAGTTGTATATTGAGAAAATTGTAAGTTTGCATGGTATTCCGTCGAGTATTGTTTCGGACAGAGATCCTAGATTTACATCGAAGTTTTGGGAAGGTTTGCAGAGGGCTTTGGGAACTAAGCTGAGATTGAGTTCTGCATATCATCCGCAGACTGATGGTCAGATTGAGAGGACGATTCAGTCACTAGAGGATCTTTTGAGAGCTTGTGTTTTGGAAAAAGGAGGTGCTTGGGATTGTTATTTACCTTTGATTGAGTTTACCTACAACAATAGTTTTCATTCGAGCATTGGTATGGCACCGTTTGAAGCTTTGTATGGTAGGAGATGTCGGACACCTTTATGTTGGTATGAGTCCGGTGAGAGTGTTGTGATTGGACCGGAGATTGTTCAACAAACTACGGAAAAGATTAAGATGATTCAGGAGAAGATGAGGATTGCTCAGAGTCGTCAGAAGAGTTATCATGACAAGAGAAGGAAGTCACTTGAGTTTCAAGAGGGAGATCATGTGTTTCTTCGCGTTACTCCGATAACTGGGGTTGGTCGAGCTTTGAAGTCGAAGAAGTTGACACCTCGATTTATTGGTCCTTATCAGATTTTGGAGAGGATAGGGGAGGTAGCCTATCGTATCGCTTTACCGCCGTCGCTTGCGAATTTGCATGAGGTTTTTCATGTGTCTCAGTTGAGGAGGTACATTCATGATCCGTCGCATGTGGTCCAAGTAGATGATGTACAGGTGAGAGATAACCTGACTGTTGAAACATCACCTATGAGGATTGAGGATCGAGAGTTGAAGCAGTTGCGGGGTAAAGAGATTGCTTTGGTAAAGGTAGCTTGGGGAGGACCAGCAGGTGGCAATGTGACGTGGGAACTTGAGAGTCAGATGAAGGAGTCTTATCCAGAGTTATTCGCTTGAGGTATGTTTTCGAGGACGAAAACTCTTTTAGTGGGGGAGAGTTGTAACACCCCGATAAAATAAGATAATTATTTAAATTGAGTTAATAATATATTTATTAATTTAATTAAATAATTGGAATTATTATTATTATTATTGGAATAATAATTATTGGAATAATAATTATTGGAATATTATTGGGATTATTATTATTGGATTATTTTATTGGAATAAAAGTAGAAATCAGTAAAAAGGTTCCATTTGGTAAAAAGAGTTATATTCACGTGAAAAGGGAAAAGAGACAGAAAGTGGAAAAAGGGCAAAGAGAACCAGAGAACAAGGGTTGGAGAGAGGAAGAGCTCGAAGCCGAAGATTCGCCGGATTAACTCAGGTAAGGGGGGTTTATCATCGGTTAATGGGTATTATGGGATAATATGTAATGGGTAGTGATAAACCATTGATTTACCTCTGAATTGAATGATGTATGCTGAAAATTGTGAATGTTTGGGATGAACGAATCTGGATTAAAATTGAAGGAAATTCGTAGGAATTAGATGCAATAGTGTTAGAAATTGTGAGATCGAATAGGTCATGATTCGTGTTAGATGATATGAACGATTATTGTGAAAAATTGGACTGTGGAAGGTTGAATTGGATAGATCTCGTAGCAGAGAAGACCATAGCAGATCTGGAAATCTGGTTTCTGGTCATACGCGTATGGCACTAGGCAATACGCGTATGAGATGGTCTAGTACGCGTATGGCACTAGGCAATACGCGTATGGATGATGAAGATGATGTTTTGAACGTAGTTTGGTCTCTGTTGGTACGCGTATGGGGAAGTGATACGCGTAGCATACGCGTATGAGATGGTGTTACGCGTATGGGATTTGGCTGAGAAATGGGCCATACGCGTATGGGACTAGGCAATACGCGTATGGGCAGGATTGTGATTTTTCTGTGCATGTTGTTGTGCAGTTTTTGGTTGTTCAGCTGAGTAATGTGATTTAGCTGATGTACGATATGTTAGGGATCATTTCCCGTTGTTTTGAGTAGTATAGGTATTAGTAGAGTGTACTAATACTGTGGTTGTTATTTGGCATGATATGATATGCTTATGTGATAAAATACTGATGATGTGTGATGGTATGCATGATGCTGTGAATGTATCAGTTATGTGTGCATTTGTGAATAGACTGTTTTATGGCTTAGAGTGTGAGCATATGTCTATTCTTGAATTGTTGTTGATGATGTAGCATTGCTAGGTGATTAGCATGCATATTGTGGCCTTTATGGTGGTAGCTAATTCCCATGGTGAGGAATTAGTGAGTTAGTCATTTTGGACTGTTGTTGATGTTTGCATGCTAGGTGAATTAGCGTGCATAGCATGGCCCTTGGGGTGGTAGCTAATTCCCATGGTGAGGAATTAGTGAGTGAGTCACTAGGTCTCAAATGAGTGGGACTAGTGGGCTTGGTAGCCGTGCCTGGATTTGGACGGTGAGGTGAACTATATGTTCACAAATAGTCGGTACCGCATGCATGGAGTCTCATTGCATAATATATGTATGTATGGCGTATAATATGAATGGATGTATTCCAATATTATACGTGTGTTTTATGGTTGTTTGAGTTTGAGTATGATGATGGTGATGATTATGAGTTGATATTGCCGTTGCTGAATATGTGTAATCTGATTAGGGTGATGATATGTGTTATATTACTTAGCATTACATGATATTTTATAATGCTTATTATATCGATTGAGGAACTCACCCTTACAACTATTTTTCAGGTAACGAGCAGTGAGTTGAGTAGAAGCTAATGTTCGGAGTCGAGTGTAATTTCCTTAGTGGGTCATGCTCTGATAGATGTAACATCGGGACGGGATGTTTTGTCTTATTTTTATTGTTGGTTGCTGAATGATCTTACATGTATGAGTTGCATGTTTTTGAATGATCGATTTGATCTCTATCCGCTGCGTATTATGCAAATGTTTATTTTGATAAATAAATGAGTATGACCAGATATTTCGGAACACGGTGTGAAGTGTCAAGTGTGACACCCTTAACTGCATATATACTCTGAATTATGTTTGGTTGTTTAATTATTTATTGGGGTATTTTAGAAGGGTGTTACATTTGGGGTCTCAGATGACTTCGGGTCTCAGATGACTTTGTGGTTCCGAATTCAAGCCGAAGCTTTGAACCTGTGCTCCGTAACACACAGCCGACCAGTCGTGTTTGCATCATTTGCATCATAGCATATTTAGTTTCAAAAAAATAATGCAAAAAAAAAGAATGCGAAAAAAAAAGAAAAAGAAAAAAAAAGCTAATCTCCTCATGCATATCATTTCTCAGGTTCATTCAGGAGTCTATTCACTGTGAGAGATGGCATCCGTTCCAGAGTTGAAGAGGAAGACTTGCACCTACAGTTTTCACCGTGAGCCATTGACGCCTTTGATAGAGTTGAGCAACTTTGTGACCGGCGGTAATCAGAAGGTGTTTGTTGATCAGTATGGGGATTTGTTAACACTGTTGAGGATGGTGGTAGATCCAGTGTCGTTACAGACTCTTCTACAGTTTTATGATCCAGAGCTCCGTTGCTTCACTTTTCAGGATTATCAGTTGGCTCCGACTCTTGAAGAGTACTCTATTCTGATGAATGTCCCGATCATATATCAGGTTCCTTTCTTGGATGTTCCAAAGGAGGTTGATTTCAGAGTTGTTGCCAGAGCTTTTTATTTGAGTATCAAAGAAGTGAGTGACAATTGGAAGTCGAGTGGTGATGTTGTGGGTTTGCCTTTGAAGTTCCTGGTGAGAAGGGCTAAAGAAGAAGCAACGAAGGGAAATTGGGAAGCTTTTCATGCCCAGTTAGCTATCATGATCTATGGAGTTGTGTTGTTCCCGAGTATGCCTAACTTTGTGGACTTTGCTGCTGTCACTATTTTCCTTGGAGGAAACCCAGTTCCTACTTTGTTAGCTGACACTTACTATGCCATTCACAGTAGGCATGGTAAGGGTGGAGCTATTAGATATTGTCTCCCATTACTACTCAGATGGTTTTTGTCTCTTCTGCCAGTCAGTGGACCTTTTGTGGATACTCAGAGCACTCATAAGTGGACTCAGAGGATTATGTCTCTTACCTCTTATGATATCAGGTGGCGATCTTACCGGATGGATGTGCGTAATGTCATCATGAGTTGTGGAGAGTTTCGTAATGTGCCACTTATAGGGACTAAGGGTTGCATCAATTACAACCCGGTTCTTTCTCTTCGCCAGTTGGGGTTTGTGATGAATGGAAGACCACTAGATGCTGAGATAGCTGAAAGTGTGTATTTTGAGAAGCGGAGTGATCCTACTAGATTGGAGCAAGTAGGAAGAGCTTGGAAGACCATTGGTGTCAAGGATGGAGCTGTCCTGGGGAAGAAGTTTTCCATTGCTATGCCTGATTACATTGATTGGGTCAAGAAGAGAGTTGAGATTTTGTTGTTACCCTATGATAGGATGGAGTCTTTGCAAGAGCAACCACCTTTGATCCTTGCTGAGAGTGTGCCTGCTGAGCACTACAAGCAAGCCTTGATGGAGAATCGTCGGTTGAAAGAAAAGGAACAAGATACCCAGATGGAGCTTTACAAAGCCAAAGCTGATAGGTTGAACTTGGCTCATCAACTCAGAGGAGTGCAGGGTGAAGATGCTAGCAGACTGAAGGGCAAGAAGAGGTCCTATGAGGAGATGGAGGCCTTGTTGAATGAAGAACACCGTGAGTGCTTAAGGTTGCAGAGAGCGGAAGCTAGTTATCAGAAGAAGATAAGAGACCTGGAAAAGCAGCTCAGAGACAAAGACATCCAATTGAAGAAGGAGATAGACTTGAGACATGCATCAGAGACCCAGCTTGGAGGAGAAGTTGTGGAGCTCAGAAGGCAACTGAAGGAGAAGATTAACCCTTTGCCTGAGTGTTTAGAATGCAACCTGTTGATAGACCAGTGTCAGTATCTGAAGACGCCCATTCCTGGAGGACATCTTTCCTAGCTTGTATCTATTGTTTATGTTGAGAATCACCTCCAGGCTTGTTGGATGGGATTCATTGTTGTACTCTGATCATTGGGATCTTTGTCTGAATATTGTTGTATGATCCTTGTTTCTCATGTCTATAGATGAGATTGTTGATGTTTCACCTTGTGCTCATTATCCTGTGTATGTTGCTTCTTTGTTGTTTGCCGCAGGTTGCCATTCCTTGAAAGATGAATTAGGCTCTCGAATGCTTGAGAAATGAACATATCATGTGCATCATACGCATCATACGCATCATACACATATCATTTTGCATTACAGGTGTTCTTGATCGAGACTTCTCACTCTGGTTCCTGTTTTAGGCAGGATTGTTGATCAACGTCCGCACCGCTACGCAACCCGGTTGAATCAACAGAGGAACATAGACCAAGTGCAAGCTGAGTTGGCTGAGATGAGGGCTAACATGGCCCAATTCATGACCATGATGCAAGGGGTCGTTCAGGGGCAAGAGGAGTTGCGTGCCTTAGCCCAGAGACAGGAAGCTGTGATTATGCCACCTAGGCGTGCTTCACCAGTGGGGGTACCTGTGAATGATAATGTTGTTGCTGTTGCTCCCGTCAATGATTATGCCGTAGGTGATGAATTGAGGGGTATTCGAATCAATGGACAGCCTCTTGCTGCAGAGACTGTTAATGCCAGAGCAACCCGTGCTCCAGTTCGCCAGCCTGCTCCGTTGGTTGACAGACAGGAAAACATGTTTACTCTCCTCAGTGAGGATGATGAAGTTGTGGGAAGAACTGACGAAAGAGATAGGAAGGTTGATGCCTTAGCTGAGAAGATCAGAGCCATGGAGTGTCAGAACTCTCTGGGGTTTGATGTTACAAATATGGGTTTGGTGGAAGGACTGAGGATTCCCTACAAGTTCAAGGCGCCTTCTTTTGACAAATACAACGGTACTTCCTGTCCTCGCACCCATGTGCAGGCCTATTTCAGAAAAATCTCTGCCTATACAGATGATGAAAAGATGTGGATGTACTTCTTCCAGGATAGCTTGTCTGGAGCTTCCTTGGATTGGTACATGGAGCTGAAAAGAGAATCCATTCGAAGTTGGAGGATTTGGGTGAGGCCTTTCTGAGGCAATACAAGCATAATATGGACATGGCTTCGAGCCGGACTCAGTTGCAGAGTCTATGTCAGAAATCTGGAGAGAGTTTCAAGGATTACGCCCAAAGATGGCGAGAATTAGCTGCAAGGGTGCAACCTCCTATGCTGGAAAAGGAGTTGACTGATATGTTTATTGGGACTTTGCAAGGTGTGTTTATGGACCGGATGGGAAGCTGTCTGTTTGGTAGCTTTTCTGACGTTGTGATTTGTGGGGAGAGGACAGAGAGTCTCATTAAAGCCGGAAATATTCAAGATGTTGGTTCCTCGTCTTCAAAGAAGCCATTTTCTGGGGCACCCCGAAGGAGGGAAGGTGAAACTAATGCGGTGCAACATCGTAGAAGTGTGAACAGAGGCCAGTACCGCCAGGTTGCTGCTGTAACTATTCCAGCACCTCAACCACGTCAACAACAACAACAGAGAATTCAACAACCGCCACCACCACCACCACAACAACAACAACAGCAACGTCCGTATCAGCCAAGACAGAGGATGTCGGATCGACGTTTCGACCCGTTGTCGATGACCTATGCCGAGTTGCTGCCCGAATTGCTCAGATTGGGGTTTGTTGAGTTGTGTACGATGGCTCCGTTGACAAAGATACCACCTGGGTACGATGCCAACGTTCGTTGTGACTTTCATTCTGGTGCGCCGGGGCACCATATAGAGAATTGTCGGGCTTTTCATCATAAGGTCCAGGACTTGATTAACGCCAAAATAATCAATTTTGCTCCTGTGCCTAATGTTGTGAACAACCCTATGCCTCAGCATGGTGCACATAGGGTGAATAATTTGGAAGGAGAGGAAGCTAAAGACTTGGTGGTCAGTGTTGGTGAGATTCAGACTCCGTTGATGATTGTGAAAGATCGTTTGTTGATACGGGGAGTATTCCCGGGCTGTGATCAGGGCTGTTTAGACTGTGCAGATTCAGAGAATGGTTGTATGCAGTTGAAGGCTGGTATCCAGAATCTGATTGATGAGGGCTGTTTACAGTTTGCTAGGGCCGTGAAAGATCGTGGGGTGGTGTCAACTGTCACCATTTATTTCAAACCGTCCGAGGGACGTGGCCAGAGAATTGTCCATGCACCTACAACCGTTGGTACTCCTGTTACCATTTCTGCTCCGGTAACCGTCAGTGCTCCCACTACTATTGTTGCTTCTGGTCGAAGACCTGTTGAGAATAGTAGGGTTGTGCCGTGGAAGTATGATAATACTTACCGCAACAACAGAAGGGCTGAAAATCAGATCAGGCCAGTGAATCAGTCTCCCGTGATAATTGGTTTGCCAAGTAGAGTTCCTGCAACTGTTGGTCCGGTGGTGGACAATGTAGGGGGTCCTGGAGAGTTTACAAGGAGCGGTTGTCTGTTCGCACCGCAGCCGTTGAGAGACAACAATGTTGAGGCTCTTGCCAAAGCAAAGGGTAAGCAGGTTGTGGTTGAGGAAGAACCTGCACAAAAGGAGGTGCCTGAGGGCTCATTTGAGAAAGATGTGGAGGAGTTTATGAATATTATTAAGAAGAGTGACTACAAGATTGTAGATCAGCTGAATCAAACTCCGTCCAAGATCTCTATTCTGTCATTGTTGTTGTGCTCTGAGGCACACCGTAATGCCTTGCTGAAGATGTTGAATCTGGCTTACGTGCCTCAGGAGATCTCTGTCAGCCAACTGGAGGGTGTCATTGCCAATGTCAGTACCAGGCACGATTTGGGGTTCACGGACTTGGATCTGACACCTGAAGGTCGTAACCATAACAAGGCCCTGCATATTACCATGGAGTGCAAAGGCGCCGTGTTGTCTCATGTGTTGGTGGATACTGGCTCGTCTTTGAATGTGCTGCCCAAGAAGACTTTGAGCAAGATAGATGTTGAAGGGGTTGTCCTCACTCCGAGTGATCTTATTGTTCGTGCTTTTGATGGATCCAAACAGTCTGTTTTTGGTGAAGTCACTTTGCCTGTGAAGATTGGCCCGGAGGTGTTCAGTATTGTCTTCTATGTGATGGATATTCAGCCAGCATATAGTTGTCTTTTGGGGTGTCCCTGGATACATGGGGCAGGAGCAGTTTCGTCAACTCTCCATCAGAAGCTGAAGTATGTCTGGAACGGTCAGATTGTGACAGTGTGCGGCGAGGAGGACATTCTGGTGAGTCATTTATCCTCTTTCAAGTATGTGGAGGTGGATGGCGAGATCCACGAAACTCTATGCCAGGCGTTTGAGACTGTTGCTATTGAAAGAGTGGCTTTTGCTGAGCAGAAGAAGTCAGGTGCCTCAATTGCATCATACAAGCAGGCTGTGGAGGTTGTCAACTCGGGCAACGCAGAAGGCTGGGGCAAGATGGTGGACCTGCCCGTCAAAGAAGACAAATTCGGTATTGGTTATCAACCTCTGCAAGCGGAGCAGATTGAGCAGAAAGGGCCGAGTACCTTTACCAGCGTTGGGCTGATGAATCATGGTGACGTCTTTGCAGCCGGTAGTGAAGACTGTGACAGTGACTGTGATCTGAACAACTGGGTTCGCCCGTGTGCACCAGGGGGAGACGATCAACAATTGGACAACAGAAGAAGTGGTCCAAGTTACTCTTCAAATAGAGTAATTTTCTTTTGTTTTTCATTTTGCACAAAACCCTACGTTCTGCCCAAGGCGTAGTGGTTCATTGTAGGGCCTCATCATGTTTTTCAATGATATCATTAATAAAGGACGTTTTGCAAACAATTTTGTGATCCCTGTCTTTCTGTTTTTGTTTTTCATTTCTCAAAACAATAAAAATGGAAATGTTTTTGTTTTTGTGACTTTTTTGAACTCTTTTTTCTAAAATAAAACATTAAACATGCAGAAGTGATCTTACGGACTCCACTATAAACAGTTCTGTTATGGCTCAATATGATTTCAATAATCCCATCTACCAAGCTGAAGAGGAGAGTGAGGAAGACTGTGAACTCCCTAAAGAACTGGTAAGATTATTGAAGAAGGAGGAAAGGGTCATCCAACCTCATCAGGAGGAGTTGGAGATTATTAATCTTGGTACTGAGGACGCCAGAAAAGAGATCAAGATCGGGGCTGCTTTGAAGGAAGATGTCAAGAGAAGGTTGATTGAGATGCTGAGAGAATATGTAGAGATATTCGCCTGGTCGTATCAAGACATGCCTGGGTTGGATACAGATATTGTGGTGCATAGACTACCTCTCAGAGAAGATTATCCTTCGGTCAAGCAGAAGCTTCGCAGAACTAGTCCTGATATGGCTGTTAAGATCAAGGAAGAGGTTCATAAGCAATTGGATGCGGGTTTTCTGTCAGTGACTACTTATCCCCCGTGGGTGGCCAACATCGTTCCCGTACCTAAGAAGGACGGTAAAGTCAGAATGTGTGTCGATTACCGGGATTTGAACAGAGCCAGTCCGAAAGATGATTTCCCATTACCTCACATTGATGTATTGGTTGATAATACAGTTCAATCCTCGGTTTTCTCTTTCATGGATGGTTTCTCTGGCTATAATCAGATCAAGATGGCGCCAGAGGACATGGAAAAGACGACATTCATTACACCTTGGGGCATGTTCTGCTATAAGGTGATGCCATTTGGGCTGAAGAATGTCGGTGCTACCTATCAGAGGGCTATGACGACTCTCTTTCATGACATGATGCACAAGGAGATTGAAGTGTACGTGGATGATATGATTGCGAAGTCGCAGACGGAAGAGGAGCACCTGGTAAACTTGCAGAAGTTGTTTGACAGACTGAGAAAGTTCAAACTGAGGCTGAATCCGAACAAGTGTACGTTTGGGGTGAGATCCGGTAAGCTGTTGGGCTTCATTGTCAGCGAGAAAGGGATTGAGGTTGATCCAGCAAAAGTAAAAGCTATTCAAGAGATGCCTGAACCGAAAACAGAAAAGCAGGTTCGTGGGTTCTTAGGGAGATTGAACTACATTGCACGGTTTGTATCTCACCTAACTGCCACGTGTGAACCGATATTCAAATTGCTAAGAAAGAATCAAGCAATCAGGTGGAATGATGACTGTCAGAAAGCTTTTGATAAGATAAAAGAGTATTTGCAGAAACCTCCAATACTTATCCCTTCAGTCCCCGGGAGACCTCTGATAATGTACCTGTCAGTGACTGAGAACTCGATGGGGTGTGTATTGGGACAGCATGACGAGTCTGGTCGAAAAGAGCATGCCATATACTACCTTAGCAAAAAGTTTACCGACTGTGAAATCAAATATTCGCAGCTCGAGAAAACTTGTTGTGCTTTGGCCTGGGCTGCTCGCCGACTGAGGCAGTATATGTTGAACCATACCACTTTGTTGATTTCTAAGATGGATCCAGTAAAATACATCTTTGAGAAGCCGGCTCTCACCGGACGCGTTACCCGTTGGCAGATGATTTTAACAGAATATGATATCCAATACACGTCGCAGAAGGTCATCAAAGGTAGTATCCTGTCAGATTACCTTGCCGAGCAACCGATCGATGATTATCAGTCGATGATGTTTGAATTCCCTGATGAAGACATCATGTATTTGAAGATGAAAGATTGTGAAGAGCCTCTTGTCGAGGAAGGACCGGATCCTGATGACAAGTGGACACTAATGTTTGATGGGGCTGTGAATATGAATGGCAACGGTGTTGGTGCTGTGCTTATCAATCCTAAAGGTGCACATATACCTTTTTCTGCCAGGCTGACTTTTGATGTAACCAATAACGAAGCTGAGTATGAGGCTTGTATCATGGGGATAGAAGAAGCCATTGATCTGAGGATCAAGACTCTGGACATTTATGGAGATTCCGCTCTAGTGATTAACCAGGTCAATGGAGATTGGAATACTAACCAGCCGCATTTGATTCCTTATAGAGATTACACCAGAAGGATCCTGACTTTCTTCAAGAAGGTGAAGCTGTATCACGTCCCCGGGATGAGAATAAAATGGCTGATGCCTTGGCTACTTTGTCTTTTATGATTAAAGTTCATTGGTGGAATCATGTGCCACATGTTGCGGTGAATCGACTCGAGAGGTCTGCGTATGTGTTTGCAGCCGAGTCTGTTGTGGATGAGAAGCCGTGGTACTTTGATATCAAGAACTTCCTAAAGAGTCAGGAGTATCCTGAAGGAGCGTCGAAGAATGACAAGAAAACTCTGAGAAGGCTAGCTGGAAGCTTTTATTTGAATCAGGATGATGTGCTGTACAAGAGGAACTTCGACATGGTTCTGCTCAGATGCGTGGATAGACACGAAGCAGACATGTTGATGCAAGAAGTGCATGAAGGATCTTTTGGTACCCATGCTGGTGGTCATGCAATGTCCAAGAAGTTGTTGAGAGCCGGTTATTACTGGATGACTATGGAATCCGATTGTTTCAAGTACGCTCGGAAGTGCCATAAATGCCAGATTTATGCTGACAAGGTGCATGTACCACCAAGCTCTCTAAATGTCATGAATTCGCCTTGGCCATTCGCGATATGGGGCATTGATATGATTGGGAAGATTGAGCCTACTGCTTCTAATGGACATCGCTTCATCCTGGTTGCGATTGATTACTTCACCAAGTGGGTGGAAGCAGTTTCCTATGCTAATGTTACCAAACAAGTGGTTGCCCGGTTCATTAAGAAGGAAATCATCTGTCGTTATGGGGTTCCTGAGAGAATCATCACTGATAATGGTTCGAATCTCAATAACAAGATGATGAAAGAGCTTTGTAAAGATTTCAAGATTGAACATCACAATTCTTCTCCTTACAGACCAAAGATGAATGGTGTTGTAGAAGCGGCAAACAAGAACATCAAGAAGATTGTGCAGATGATGGTCGTGACATACAAGGATTGGCATGAGATGCTGCCTTTCGCTTTGCATGGGTACCGTACCTCAGTACGTACGTCGACCGGGGCAACCCCTTACTCCCTTGAGTATGGTATGGAAGCAGTCCTACCTGTGGAAGTGGAGATTCCTTCTCTGAGGGTCTTGTTGGATGTTAAGCTTGACGAAGTCGAGTGGATTCGAACAAGGTTTAATGAGCTGAGCCTTATCGAAAAGAGACGGTTAGCAGCTGTGTGCCATGGGCAGTTGTATCAGAGAAGGATGAAGAGAGCCTTTGATCAGAAAGTGCGTCCTCGAAGCTATCAGACTGGTGATTTAGTTTTGAAGAGGATCCTTCCTCCCGGTACAGACAACAGGGGCAAGTGGACTCCTAATTACGAAGATCCATATGTTGTTAAGAAGGTTTTCTCCGGTGGAGCCTTGATGCTTACAACTATGGATGGTGAAGATTTTTCGTACCCTGTTAACTCAGATGTAGTCAAAAAATACTTCGCATAAATTGACCCGCTGGAAAAAAAATAATAAAAGAGTCCAGACAAAAAAGGGCATCCCGGCGAACCGAAAAAAAAAGAAAAGGTTCGGGCAAAAGTTTGGGATAAAGAATGAAAAAATATGTACACCCGGTAAGTCGAAAACCCGCAAGGGCGGCTTAGGCAAAAATGGGTATCCCGGTGGATTGAAAACCCGAAAGGGCGATCCAGCCAAAAGAGGGATTAAAGCGAAGACTACAGTCTGAGTTATCTGTACTTCATCGCGCTTCAGTGTCTACCATCTCGAAGGATATGATCGGTCCAGTCATTCTTCTCAGAAAGCAAGGAATTGGGAGAAATTTGAGGATCTGTGAGTCATAACAGAATTGGGAAATAGTGGATGCCGTATTCACATTGCCATTAGGATAGATTTTTCCTTTTGTGCGTAATTACCTCTTCCTAGGAATTGCTTCCTGATGTATTTGCCTTTTCAGGCCCATTTTCAAACAATAAAAAGTCGTTATTCAGATAAATTGCTCTCGTTTTTATTTTACTGTTTTGTTTGCAAAAGCGTCCGAATTTTTGATAAACATTGCATATAAAAACATGAAGGCTAGACAATAACGTGCAGAAAGATAAAACATTTGAAAATCATTTTGAATGTTGAGTACACTTGGGTGTATCTTGTCCATGCAATCCCCTAGGGCATGTTTGTCTTGTGGTTGCAGGTTATCGACTTTGATTCCTGGCTGAAGCCACGGTTTGATCAAGGATGTTGTCAACACTGTCCAGTAGTGTGAGAGGGTGGGGATCTTCCTCAGCAGATAAAGCAAGTTCAGGACTTGTCTACCCAGCATAGTCAAGATCAGGAATTCCTCAGCAGGATTGAGGATGTTTCCCCAGTAAGCTTGGAAGTGCCTGTTTCCCCAAGCAAGTCTGAGAGCTATTATAACTGTTCTCCCTCAGCAGTTGGGTAGCAGGCCTGAAAGTGGGTTTATCCCCAGCTAGTCCGAAGTTTGTTAATCCCCACCGAGTCGGGAGGATGTTGTATCCCCGGCGGAGGAGTCAGTGGAGTAGTTTATTCCTCAGCAGTCGGGTTTGAAGTACTGTATCCCTAGCATGGTCTGGTCTATTATTTCCCCAACAGAGTATGCCTCTCCCCATCAGGGTCGTGAATGTTTTCCCTAGCAGATCTCCCCAGCAGAGGGTTGTGTTGATGGTTTTCCCTAGCAAGTTCCCCAGGTGGATCAGGTTCGATGGAAATTTTCCCCAGTAGAGTTTATCCTACCTGTGGATTGGCAGCTATCCTCAGCGGAGGTGAGCATTGGTTGTGTCCCTAGCGGAGTCCCCGAGCGGATTGGATTCGGTGAAGGTTGTCCCCGGTGGGATTTATCCTTTCCCCGGCAGCAATGCTATTCCCCAGCACGTTTGAGAAGTTGGCATATTCCTCAGGCAGAGTCTCCCCACATAGTTGGAGAATCTATCCATGGTTTGTGTGTTCAGCAGAGCAACCCGTTTGCTCCCCAGCAGGAGTTTTCATCATTTTGCATCTTGCATGTATTAATCATTGCATCCTCAAATCGCGTAGCATTTCCATTCAATATGGAGCATTACGCCATAGAAAATCCAAACATATGCATTCATGTGTTAAATCTAATCAGACCATATCCCCGGCAGAGGCGGATCGTTGTTCAACATCTGTACGACACATTTGCTACAATTGCTCCTGACAGCATTCAGGATGGATAATTCCCCAGAGAGGTTTATTTCCTCACTTGTCCATGGAAGGAAAGCTTGATTCTCCTCAGTGAGATCCCCAGCAAGTGTTTAGCCTTGCCCTGACATATTGCGGATGTCATTCTTGTGATACCGGTAAGTATCCTGTCTACACCCGTGTGTGTTCTTTCCTTGGTGTCGGTAAACACCATTGTTTCGGTGTCGGTAAACATCGAGTACCACCCAGTCATCGGTAAATGTCTGGTTATCCCTTTTTGATGTCGGTAAACATCATCTTTCGATGTTCGTAACGTCTCTCTATTCCCCAGTTCATCCGTTGATGTTTAGCCACCTCTCCATTGGTGTCGATAAACGTTGAGTTTTTTTCCTATTCGTCTGTTGACATATAGTGGTATCTCTTTCCCCAGGTCATCCGTTGATGTCTCATCACCTCTCCGTTGGTGTCGATAAACATTGAGTTTTTCCCATTTGTTCGTTGACGTCTGGTTGTATATTCCTATTTCCCAATCATCAGTAAATGTCTGGTTATCCCCTTTTGGTGTCAGTAAACATCATCTTTCGATGTCGGTAAACATCGAGTCCTTTTCCCAGTCATCGGTAAATGTCTGGTTTGGTGTCTTTCCTTTGATAAAAATCAAAGATCCCCAGTAGAGTCGTCGGTAAACGTCTTGTCTGGTTCCAATTGCTAATATCTTTTTCCTCCCCAGTTGGAGATGCCATCGGTAAATGGCCTCGTCCTTCTTCGATATCGGTAAATATCGAATGCCCATTTTAGCCGCCATCGGTAAATGGCCTCGCTTTCTTCGATATCAGTAAATATCGAATCCCCAGTCGGAACGGCCATCGGTAAATGGTCTTGCTGAAGTTGATATCGGTAAATATCAAGTTATTTTGAAGCCACCATCGGTAAATGGTCTTGCTTCCTTTTAATATCAAATCCCCGGTTGAAGCCACCATCGGTAAATGGTCCTGCTTCCTTTGAAAGTTGTTTCCCGGCAGCCATCGGTAAATGGTCTCGCTGACGTTGATATCGGTAAATATCAAATATCCAGTTCCCAGCTAAGTAACCATCGGTAAATGGTTTTGCTTTCTTGAAGTAGTATTGTGCAGCCGCCATCGGTAAATGGCTTGGCTTTTCTTTGTATCATATCCCGCAGAGTGCAAATTTCTACGGTTCTTTGGTATTCAATCCCTGTTTACCTTGAAGGTCTGACAGCCGTTGCTCTCATCCGTTCAGGTTCCCAGTTGATTGAATAGGGGCAGATGTAGCACCTCAAATTTGCACCTCCCATTTGTATATACATTTCATTTTTAAGTCATTAACATTGCATTGTCATTGCATAAGTCCATCACATCTCATCAGGCAAGACTGGTCAGGAGATTCAATTGTGCAAGGCAACAAGAGCATTCTCCATGAGATCAAAGCCCTAGGGTGATTCCAATGAACTTACATGACTCAAGGATCATTTTGAATCAATTTGGCCAAGTGTTGAAGGCTCAGAACTCATCAGTGCATGTGCAAATCATCTGAGACCCATAGAAGTCAACAGAAGTCAACTGCAAAGTCAACTGTGGATTTGGAGGTGGGAAGTGATTAGAGATGCTTCATTCATGTTCAAACAAGTCTCATTTGACATTTCAAACATCAACATTGAAGAATTTGAAGTCAGATCAAGACTTTCCAAAAATAGCAAGTGACCTGTAATTTGAACTTTCCAAAAATGGAAAGGTTTTGGACCAACTTCAACTCAACTTTACATCATCAATAAAGCTTCAAATGAAATTTTGTCCAACATGAAAGTTGAAGATCTTTCTCTCCCATTTCCAAAAAGTCCAAGATCATGAATTTCTCATGTGTGGTTGAGGAGATTTGGTCCAATCATGGCAAAGTGTGTTCAAAAGTTCAAATGAGCATAACTTTTTAACCAAAGCTCCAAAATGAGTGGTTCTTTTTGCATTTTGATCCTCATAACATGTACTTTCCAAGCATACCATTATATGACGTGAATTTCATTTGCATGGTCTTTGGCTTATTCATGAAGATTTGTGAAGAAAATTGCATAAACTCATTTTGGATGATCATGGGCATAAAAAACCATTTCAAATGTGTGCATGGACATTGATTAAATGGATTTGGGCCAGAATTTGGCATTGTTCACGTGTTTCCTTGCATGGGAGGTGAAAATACCAATTAGTGAAAACACTTCATAACTTGCTAATCCCATTTGCATTTGGCCTAAACATGATTACATCATCATTAGCAAGTGGTATATATAGATAATCTCAACTGTTTTGGTCATTAGCTACAATTTCAGATCTAGATTCAAGAATCCCCAAATTTTTTCTCTCAATTTTTTTTGCAAATTCTTCACACAAAAGCATGTTCTATTGTTAGATTCATGATCATGAGGTGTTGTTGAGCAAGTTTGGACGTGAATTCGAAGCAATTGGTGCCATATTGAACTATACTCAAAGCTTGAAGCATCCATGGAGTCTGGAAATTGAACTGAATTCGTGCATACTGGAACCTCCAATTCATCACCAATCACTTCAATAGGCATTGTGGAGGATATTTGAGCTGTAGCTGAGCTTGGAAGCACACGATTCCAACTTCTGTTCATCAAGAAGGTCAGAATTCGACCTCTTTAATTCTCAATTTCTTTGTGATATTTGTGTAGAGCTTTTAATAGTGATGATTCTGATACAAATTTTGAGTGATTTGGTGCAATATTCGCAAAGTTATGTTCAATTGAAAGTTTGATGCAAATCTTTCTTCTCTTCGATTTGGTTTTGTTTTGATGTTTTAATGCAAGTTGATCATGGATCCTTGATGTATGTGGAATGAGGAACCGATTGGTATAGGTTTTAGTGATTTCTGGAACATTTTTTGAAATCTGGAAAACTCGTATGAAGATCTTCATGATCTTCATCTTCCACGTATGAACACCATGCTGTTTCCAGAATTGCTAGGGTTTTGCTTGAGATTTGCTACGAAATTTGCATGTGCATTTTTGAGTTAGCTACGAATTCTGGAGCGCGCCAGGCCTAGGGTTTTTAAGGCAAAACGCAGTCGTTTTGGAGGCGCGCATAATTTCAAATAGTGACATGGTTCGAATCCGGCTGGAGACATTTTTCAAAATGCTTTGCTATTATTCCCTTTCCCTCCTATTTTCATGCCTTGGCTCCATTTCATTTTTCAAATTTTTTCCAAACTTCCAAAAATCATTATAAATTGAAAATGCACCAATTTGATCCCAATTTTTTGCTATGTGCTCCTTGATTTGTCTACTTTTTTATGATCATAAATTTCAAAATTGTGCCTGTCGCAACCTGAAAAATACAGTGCGCAAAAGAAAACAACCGGCGAAAGAAAAAGACAGAAGAGTCGCCACCGTGCGTTATTCATCCCAAAGGAGGGAAAGGAAACGCTCGAAGTAAACCTGAAAAAGGAAAGGACAAGACGGGGTCTCGCAACCAAATCTTGGGTTCGGGAGTCGGTTATGCGAAGGGAAGGTATTAGCACCCCTACGCATCCGTAGTACTCTACGGGATCCACTTTTGTAGTTTTCGTCTAAAGGGTGTGAGTTTATCTTGTGCTGTTTACCAAAAAAAAAGGGTTAAATGAAAATGACTCGCGCGGATGTCGCATCCACTGCATACGTATCTCATCTGAATATGAGAATCAGAGTCTTCGTAGCTCGGCTGACCTATGGGTTGGGGGATGTGTGCTCGCTAAGACATCGCGTCTTATGCCTACGTATCTCATCTGGCCTGAGAATCAGAGCAAAAGGTAGTTCGGCTAACTATGGGGTTATGGATTGGGTTTTGGACGAACGACGTCACTACGCAATCTACCAGATGCTCGACCTTTGGAGACTTACTCGCCTGTAGTAGAAGGAGTAAACATGTGTTATGGAGAAGAAAAATCAATGAAGGGTTTGTTTGCATTGTAGGAACGCGCATGCAAAAGGGTAATGAGGATAAGACCCCATAGCTCTTAACCCTGGACAAAGGAACCTGCATAAAGTAAACACAAAAACATTGCCTCCTATCGAGGTCTTCCAGCTAGGAAAGCAGTAAAATGCGGGAAAAATGTAAAAGTACCACGCGGATAAAGATCCGAAGTAACAACAATTAGAGGAATGGGAAATTGAGATCCTTCCAAGCTAACATCATCAAAGAAAGTGGGTCAGTACAGGTAATCGGAATGAACCTCCAGGGGTTATCCCACAAATAAAGTGGGAAACCACGCAAGTTATCCCTGCAAAAGTCATGTGAGCCCTCACAAAAACTCAACAAAAGGGTTAGTGAAACACCATAAGCATTTTTTTCATGGATAACAGTATGGTTTCAGAAACCTCAAACCCTGTAGCATACACTTCAGAAATCATGTGATTAAACATTCAAGGCATAGGTTTCACCCATTCATAATACATCACACATTTAAAACATTCAAATTGAAGGCGTAAAATAATGGGAATAGGGCAAACCTAATTGGAGAGCTTGATTGAAATTGAGTTGCACCCGTGAGGCCCTTCAGGGTTTGGAGGCTGCTCTGAATTCTCTGTCAGGTTTCTCTTCAGGTTTTGTCCAGGGTTTTGTTCCAAGGAAACCTCAGAGTATTTTGCTTCTCTCCCTTTTTCTCAAGTGAAGCCTTGGTATTTATAGACTGAATTTCATGGTTTTGTGGGCTCAAATGAGAGAGACCCAAGTCCAAAATTTTTTATTATATATTTTTTTTATTATTATTATTTTTATTTATTTATTTATTTTTGTAATTTTTTTTTTCGGATCTAATTCTGATTGACATGATGAAATGCAATATGAAATGCTAAATGAATGCATGAATGAGGAGGGCAAATTTTGGGGTGTTACAGTTTCCCCTATTCAATCATCAGCTAAACCGAGTAGGATGAAAGCGAACAGCTTATCAGACAAACAGGGTGAGCTGTGATTGAATACCAAAGACAGACCGAAAATTTGCGCTCCGAGAACACCACAAAAATGCGGAAATACACCGTGCTGTTTATTTTTCTTCCGATCCTCTGGCTTAATCTGGAGTTTCGATCCTCTGGCTGAACCTATACTCAATTTAGTCCTCTAGTTGGATATTAATTTTGATCCTCGGGCTGGATACGATTTTGATCTTCTGGCTAGATCTTCTTCGATCTTCTGGCTAGATCTCCTCCGTTTCGATTCTTTGGCTGAATCTATTTCCTTTGATTCTCTGGCTGAATCTACTTCGATCTTCTGGCTAGATCTGAATTGTTGCGATTTTCGATCTTCTGGCTAGATCTTCTTTGTTTCGATTCTCTGGCTGAATCTACTTCGATCTTCTGACTAGATCTGGATTGTTTTTATGATAAATTCCCGTCATTAGGATCCCGCATCTGAGGCATGCGCTGGTTGACCCTCTTTTGAAATCTACACCCAACCTTCATATTAGATATGCAGCTTCGAGAATATTCCACTTTTGGGCTTCGTACATATTCTTCGGGCTAGAACATGTTGTAACGACTCCTCAATTAGACTTGGGCTTGCTGGGGAAATAAAGCTTGTAGGCGACTTCACTGGGGAATCTTCAAATTGAGCCTTAGGCTGGCTTACTGGAACACGATTCTCAGGCTGAATCTTCGAAATGACCCTCAGGCTGGATCATTGGAACACGATTCTCAGGCTGAATCTTCGAAATGGACCCTCAGGCTGGATCACTGGAACACGATTCTCAGGCTGAATCTTCAAAATGAACCTCAGGCCGGATCACTGGAACACGATTCTCAGGCTGAATCTTCAAAATGACCCTCAAGCTGGATCACTGGAAAACGATTCTCAGGCTGAATCTTCAAAACGACCCTCAGGCTGGATCACTCACGCTTGATCCTCTGGCTGGATCTCATGACCTTGGTTGTAAAGTAATTCTTCAGTCTGCTTGGAAGAACCTGTTTATCAGCTTATGTGTATGCTTGATATGATATGCATGCAAATGCAAATGTTATGCACAGTGTAAAAAGAAATCTGCTTGGGGAAGCAAACTCCGGTAGGGAACAGATCGCTGTATCAATCCTTGAATGCTCTGTGGGGAATGATCCGTCTGTCGGGACCAATGAGCCACCAAAAATAAATTGGCTGCTTGAAAAGTTGACCTTGCAGGGGGAGTATCAACTATGGAAACTTTGTTCGGCGAGGCTCTGTGAGGAGAGACTGTGGGGAAAACACTTCTTGGGGAAATGTCGTAGGAAACGGCCTTTGCTGGGGATATGAACTTGCTAATCGCCCTCAAGCTGGGGATTAACAAATCTGTTAAAAATAATATGCTGGGGAATGAGATGAACACTGGGAACGCCACCCTCTCATCTGTTGGTTATGCAACCACTCCGCTGTTGCTAGGAAGATACAGTCTGACACTGTCAACTCCACTGGGGATATATAGTCTGGATACTGTCAACTCTACTGGGGATAGACAGTCTGGATACTGTCAACTCTGTTGGGGAACATGCTCTGCTGAGGAGAGACTTTGTCAACCGCTTGGGGATGAGGATTCATGACTTGGCATCCGGTTCCTGTGACCTGCAACCAAAAATACATGTATGCCTCGGGGGAATTACTCGGTTTGAATTCACCATTCGGGATTAAGCACATTCAAAGCAATTTTAAATGTTTTCCTGTGCAAATCATCTGCAAAAGCCACCATTATGTTCATATGCAATATGTTTTATCAAAAATTCGGACATTTTTGCAAACAAACTGATAAATGAAAAATAAAGAGGCTCTTTAACTGAATTATTCGACTCTTAATGGGGAGAAAATTTGTGCCAGGAATAGGCGAGGGTATCAGGAAGCTGATCCCTGAAAAGAGGTGATCGCTATAAAAAGAGAACTATCCTAATGACAACGGGGATACGGGGTCCCACTGAGTTTCGACTCTGCTATGACTCGTATGTCCTCAAGACGCTCTGCTCATCTTGCTTTCTGAAGTGGATGATTAGTCGATCTTTAACCTTCGAAGATTGTCGGGTTGAATGAAACGGTGATATAACACTGATAAACTCAGATCACAGTCATTCGCTTATTCCCTAACTTTTGCCTGGATCGCCCCCTTTTTCGGGTTTTCAATCCACCGGGATACCCATTTTTGCCTGAGCCGCCCTTTTGGGTTTTCGACTCACCGGGTGTACTCTTTTTTTATATCCCTAATTTTTGCCCGAACCTCTTTATTCTCTTTTTTTGGTTCGTCGGGATGCCCTTTTTTTGCTTGGACTATTCTATTTACTGTCCAGCGGGTCTATTTTATGCGAAGTATTTTTTTTTAACTGCGTCTGAGTTAATAGGGGACGGGAATCCTTCGCCATCCATGGTTGTTAGCATCAAAGCTCCGCCATAGAAAATCCTTTTAACCACGTACGGACCCTCATAGTTCGGTGTCCATTTGCCCCTGTGATCTGTGTTGGGAGGAAGAAATATTTTGAGTACCAATTCACCGACTTGATACCCCCGAGGGCGCACTTTCTGACCAAATACTTTCTTCATTCGTCTCTGACTGAGATACGTCAATTCTGGGTACGTAGTTCCAGCATAGCACCTTAATCATCGAAGACAAGGTAAACAAAGCATCAGCAAATTGGTTTTCTTCAAAAGAAAATTAACAATCTTCTCGTGTAGTCTCTGTAAGGAACCAGATGAGGCTGAGGTGTATACCATTTCCCGTTGGTTTGATTGATGACCAAAGCTGAATCCCCGTATACATCCAGGGTTTTAATCTGTATATTGACGGCTTCCTCAAGTCTTAGGATACAAGCTTCGTATTCGGCTTCATTGTTGGTGCAGGGAAAAGTTATTCTGGCACCAAATGGCATATGAACCCCCTTCCGGTGTGATCAACACTATACCAACTCCGCGACCATTGACGTGGACTGCCTCATCAAACATCATAACCTATTTGGATTCAGGGTCAGGCCCCTCCTCCGGGAGTGGTTCCTCTCAATCTTTCGTTTTGAGAAACATGATGTCCTCATCAGGAAAGTCAAACCTCATAGGTTGGTAATCATCAATCGGTTGCTCTGCAAGATAGTCTGACAAGACACTTCCCTTGATGGCTTTTTGTGAAGTGTATTGGATGTCATACTCTGTCAGTATCATTTGTCACCTAGTAACCTTTCCGGTAAGTGATGGCTTTTCAAAAATATACTTGACTGGATCCATTTTTGATATCAATAGAGTCGTGTGAGTCAACATATACTGTCTTAGTCGGCGAGCAGCCCATGCCAAAGCGCGGCAAGTTTTCTCGAGCAATGAGTATCTTTGTTCACAGTCGGTAAACTTTTGCTAAGGTAGTATATTGCATGCTCTTTTCGACCTGACTCGTCATGCTGACCGAGCACACAACCCATTGACCTTTCTAACACAATCAAGTACATGATCAACGGTCTTTCCTCTCGGCCTGTAGACTGGCCCCGATCTTGATCTCTTTCTTGTCGTCTTCGGTACCAACGTTGATGGTCTCAACCACCTCCTGATAAGGTGTAATAGCTCGGTCCTCCTGTATCAACAATCTGGCTAACCCTTCAGGCAATTCACAATCTTCCTCAGCCCCTTCTTCGGCTTGATAGATAGGATTGTCGAAGTCATACTTGGCCATAGCAGTGTCGTTAGCAGTGAGATCCGAGTGGTCGGCTCTGCATGATGGAGGATCATGCTTTACCTTAGAATGAGAGATTTTTTTTTGAAAGAAAGGAAAAACGAAAAAAGAAACATTGCCATTTTTTTTGTAAAAAGTAAAAAAAAAACTGAAAGAAAGAGAACACAAAATTGTTTGCAAAAGCCGTCCTTTATTGATGATAAAAATAATTGCGAAACGTAACTAAATGGATGGCCCTACAAATGAGCCGTTACACCTTGGGCAAAGTGTAAGACTTTATTATGCATGTAATAAAGGAAAACAATAAAAATCACTCTTTCAGCAGAGTAACCCGGACGGTTTTTTCAGACGACCAATTGTCGAGCTTTTCTCCCGGGACACACGGGCGAATCCAGCTATCTAAGTCACAGTCGTTGTCAGCCTTGTCTTCATCTGCAGCATTGACGATGTGGGGGGAAACCAAACCCCCGCTGGAGAGAGTACCGGTTTCATTCTTCTGAGATCCCGGAGCATACCCCAATCCAAACTTGTCTTCTTTGACGACTGGCTCCACAAATTTGCCCCAGCCTTGGGCATTACCAGCTTTAACCACTTCGACAGCTTGCTTGTATGAAGAGATAGAAGTCCCGACCTTCTCAAACTCAGGTGAAAAGACAGCTTCGGGCGCGACCTCATTGATGTTTGTAGTTTCGAAGCCCTGACACAGCATCTCATGCATCTCGCCATCCATCTCTACATACTTAAATGTAGACAGGTGGCTAACAAAAATATCCTCTTCACCATATACAGTGACGATCTGACCTTCTAGTTCATATTTGAGCTTCTGGTGGAGGGTAGAAGTAACAGCACCGACAGCATGAATCCAAGGCCGACCTAGCAGACAACTGTAGGCAGGCTGGATATCCATCACATAAAAGGTGCTCTTGAACACCTGCGGTCCAATCTTAACTGGCAACTCAACTTCGCCAAAAACAACTCTCTTAGAGCCATCAAAAGCCCTCACAACTAAGTTACTTGGCCTCAGGATGATGCCATCGCAATCCAACTTCATTAAGGCTTTCTTTGGAAGAACATTCAGAGAAGAGCCTGTATCAACCAAAACATGGGAAAGCACCACCCCTTTGCATTCCATTGTGATATGCAAGGCTTTATTGTGATTCTTGCCCTCAGGTGTCAGGTCGTTATCGGTGAAACCTAGCCCCCGGCTAGCATTTACATTGGAAACTACCGACTCCAGCTGGTTAACAGTTATCTCTGGTGGAACATAGGCCATATTCAGTACTTTCAACAAGGCTGCTCTGTGCGCCTCAGAGCACAGCAATAGTGAGAGAATGGAGATCTTTAAGGGTGTCTGATTTATCTGGTCGACTACCTTGTAGTCACTTTTCTTGATAATCCTCATAAACTCATCCATTTCCTTCTCGAATGAGGACTTAGGAGGATCTTCCTCAGTAGTAACCTCTTCGGTGGATACCTGTTTCCCTTTAGCCTTGGCAGCTCTCGCGCGTAATGTTGATGGTGCAAATAGGCGTCCACTGCGAGTGAAGCCACCAACCCCTCCAACATTGTCTACAGCGGAGCTACCAATGTCAATGTCTTCTTCGTTAACTTTCTGCCCCTGGCAGTAGATATCAGCCCCATAGTGCCACGGGATAGCACTGTCTTTCTCATACGGAACAGGTCCTGGTACCGTGATGGTGATTGGACCAACCAAAGTCGGTTGAGGGCTGTCAGAGTAAATTACGACTGATGCTGAACTTTCGATGTTCACCGCTGTTGGTTCTGTACTTTCTGGGAAATATATTGTTGTCGGAGCGAGTCTCTCGGGAACATATATTTCTTCAGGAGTGAAATAAAACGTTACCGTCGATACATCATTCTTCACCGGACGGGCCTGATCGAACTGAAGACAACCTTCATCTATCAGCTGCTGAATACCCCTTCTCAAACTGTCACATCCGTTTTCGGCAGCTTGACAATTTCTGCATTCTTCCCCACAGCCCGGGAAAATTTGTCCTTTCAGAAGTCGGTCTTTAACCACCGATAGCGAAGTCTTCACCTTAGTCACATCAGAAACCAAATTCAAAGTTTCCCCACTATCAACAGCATTAATCCTCTGCCCGCCGTGAGCCGGCATCGGGTTCTGGATAACATTAGGCACCGGAGCAAAATTGATAGCCTAGGCATCTCTCAAATCTTGTATCTTTAACTGGAGAGCCTTGCAATTATCTGTAGTATGGCCAGGTGCGTTGGAGTGAAAAGCGCATCTGGCGTTGACATCATAACCTCTAGGCAAATTATTGGGATCAATTGGTGGGGCCAGAGTTCTCAATGTAACCAGATTCATGTCAATCAGCTTGGGAAGTAATACTGAATAAGGCATTGGGATTGGTTCGATGACCCGGTCCGTCTGCCTTGGACGTTGTTGATAGTGTCTCTGCTGACCCGGATTACCTCCTTGTTGTTGATTGTTGTACCTGGGTTGTTGTTGTGGATGATATTGCGGTTGAGGAACAGGTGTTGGAATAGTGACTGCGGCCACTTGATCTTGATAATAATTAAGGCGTCCTTTACTCCTGCCTCTGCCGGCATACACAACGCTTGCCTCGCCTTCTTTTCTTCGCTGACCGTTACCAGCAAACGGTCTCTTGGGACCTGATGAGTTGGAAGCACTGTTGTCTTGAATTCGGCCCATCTTCAACAGACTCTCGACCCTTTCTCCAGCAATTACTATCTCTGCAAAGCTGATTGACGGGCAAGCAGCCAATCTCTCGATATAATTGCCTTGAAGAGTGTTCATGAACATGTCCGCCATCTCCCTTTCAGACATAGGGGGTTGGACGGACGCAGCAATCTGTCTCCAACGCTGAGCATATTCTCTAAAGGTCTCCTTGGCAGTCTGGGACATACCTTGCAACAAGGTCCGATTTGGAGCCATGTCCAAGTTGTATTGATATTGCTTGACAAAAGCCTCTGCCAAGTCTTTCCAGCTCTTGATGGTAGTACGAGACAAATGAGAATACCATTCACGAGAAGCTCCAGTTAGACTGTCTTCAAAATAGTACATCCACAACTTTTCATCTTCCGTGTGAGCTCCCAACCTTCCCAGATAAGATTGGAGATGAGTGCGTGGGCAAGAAGCCCCGTTGTATTTCTCAAAAGTAGGGGGTTTGAACTTGTGAGGAATCCTTACTCCATGAACCAGACCAAGATTTGTGACATCAAAGCCTAAGGAATTTTGAGATTCCAAAGATTTGAGCTTCTCAGCAAGCTCATCCATACGGCGAGTGGTCTCGAGGGCCTCGTCGTGCAAAGAAAATTGATCATACTGATAATCTTCAGTAACGGGGTGCCCGTTAATCCGAATTCCTTGATTCACATTGTACCTTCCGCCAATACCATTTCCAACATTCCCTGTGTTGCCAACATTACCCGGGTTTCCATCAGCATTTGCGTTACCCGTGTTACCAGTGTTCACAGGGTTATCAGCGTTCCCAGGGTTACCAGGGTTTTCCTCAGCATTTAGTATCTCCACCTCAGGCCTCAGTTGCCCAACCAATTCCCTCAGCTTTTCTTGGCCTTCTGCCATACCAGTCATCAATGTCATGAACTGATCCATCCTTTCACGCATATCAGCCAACTCTTTCTGTACTTGGTCCATCGCTAGTCGTGGACGGTTTTCCTTTGTCGGGTATCTGTGAACTCGCTTGGGACCAATAACTGCCTGATACAGGGAACAAACATTAGACACTGCGGTGACACCTGCAAAACAGACAAGGGTTAATATGCATGGTATGCGATGCACTGCTTGTTCAGTTTTAAGACACCCCCGTTTTGAAAGGGTATACCCTGCAAATGAATAAGCATGAGATGTTGGATGCAAATATGCAGATGATGTTATGCAATGCAAAGGCATGTCAATCAGAATTGATGGATCCGCTTGAACATCTGCCAGGTTGCACTTCCTGGAGAGAAATTCACTGAGGAATATAATACAAGACCAAAACTCTGCTCCAGAAAACCGGGTTGGTTGGAGGTTAAGGTTTCCTGAATTTAGCCCACCCCTCACTGGTAGGTTCTAAGAACAGAAGTTCGTCAGCTTCAGCCCTTCAGTCGCGAATAATACGTTTACCACTGAAGGTTTGGCATTATTACGGGATAAAAGACCTCCACTGACTCCCCTCAACAGGACATCCTAAAGCAAGTTCCCAGTCTCGGGGTCCTCGGATTGATCAGCGAGAATGCGGCCACCAGAGCTAACATAATCACGTCTCGGAGGAGAGGCCTCGACTGAGTTCTCGGGAAATGGTCACCAGAGTCGACGATTTCTAAAGGGACACCATGTCGTTACGGAACATCCGTAGGACATAATATATCCAAAAGAAACCTCGTCTGGGTGTGGTTCTTCACGAACGACTTAACGTAGCAACATGCCACGCAAGCCTCATGATCATCCACTCTAAAACCTGTGTGTACACTCAAGCCTGGGTAATGGGCTTATCTCTCATAGAACATCCCATCCCAACAAACAAACAAACAGATCCAACAGATACAACAGATGCATATAAGCAGGTAAGCAAATAAATGTACAAAAGCATGAACACCCAATAAACAAGAAATTCATAAAAGCTAGGAGGGACTCGCTTAGGGAAGATGGACCAGCAAGAGGTCAACTTCTTAGTCCCCAATCACTTCAATAGGCATTGTGGAGGATATTTGAGCTGTAGCTGAGCTTGGAAGCACACGATTCCAACTTCTGTTCATCAAGAAGGTCAGAATTCGACCTCTTTAATTCTCAATTTCTTTGTGATATTTGTGTAGAGCTTTTAATAGTGATGATTCTGATACAAATTTTGAGTGATTTGGTGCAATATTCGCAAAGTTATGTTCAATTGAAAGTTTGATGCAAATCTTTCTTCTCTTCGATTTGGTTTTGTTTTGATGTTTTAATGCAAGTTGATCATGGATCCTTGATGTATGTGGAATGAGGAACCGATTGGTATAGGTTTTAGTGATTTCTGGAACATTTTTTGAAATCTGGAAAACTCGTATGAAGATCTTCATGATCTTCATCTTCCACGTATGAACACCATGCTGTTTCCAGAATTGCTAGGGTTTTGCTTGAGATTTGCTACGAAATTTGCATGTGCATTTTTGAGTTAGCTACGAATTCTGGAGCGCGCCAGGCCTAGGGTTTTTAAGGCAAAACGCAGTCGTTTTGGAGGCGCGCATAATTTCAAATAGTGACATGGTTCGAATCCGGCTGGAGACATTTTTCAAAATGCTTTGCTATTATTCCCTTTCCCTCCTATTTTCATGCCTTGGCTCCATTTCATTTTTCAAATTTTTTCCAAACTTCCAAAAATCATTATAAATTGAAAATGCACCAATTTGATCCCAATTTTTTGCTATGTGCTCCTTGATTTGTCTACTTTTTTATGATCATAAATTTCAAAATTGTGCCTGTCGCAACCTGAAAAATACAGTGCGCAAAAGAAAACAACCGGCGAAAGAAAAAGACAGAAGAGTCGCCACCGTGCGTTATTCATCCCAAAGGAGGGAAAGGAAACGCTCGAAGTAAACCTGAAAAAGGAAAGGACAAGACGGGGTCTCGCAACCAAATCTTGGGTTCGGGAGTCGGTTATGCGAAGGGAAGGTATTAGCACCCCTACGCATCCGTAGTACTCTACGGGATCCACTTTTGTAGTTTTCGTCTAAAGGGTGTGAGTTTATCTTGTGCTGTTTACCAAAAAAAAAGGGTTAAATGAAAATGACTCGCGCGGATGTCGCATCCACTGCATACGTATCTCATCTGAATATGAGAATCAGAGTCTTCGTAGCTCGGCTGACCTATGGGTTGGGGGATGTGTGCTCGCTAAGACATCGCGTCGTATGCCTACGTATCTCATCTGGCCTGAGAATCAGAGCAAAACGTAGTTCGGCTAACTATGGGGTTATGGATTGGGTTTTGGACGAACGACGTCACTACGCAATCTACCGGATGCTCGACCTTTGGAGACTTACTCGCCTGTAGTAGAAGGAGTAAACATGTGTTATGGAGAAGAAAAATCAATGAAGGGTTTGTTTGCATTGTAGGAACGCGCATGCAAAAGGGTAATGAGGATAAGACCTCATAGCTCTTAACCCTGGACAAAGGAACCTGCATAAAGTAAACACAAAAACATTGCCTCCTATCGAGGTCTTCCAGCTAGGAAAGCAGTAAAATGCGGGAAAAATGTAAAAGTATCACGTGGATAAAGATCTGAAGTAACAGCAATTAGAGGAATGGGAAACCCTGAGATCCTTCCAAGCTAACATCATCAAAGAAAGTGGGTCAGTACAGGTAATCGGAATGAACCTCCAGGGGTTATCCCACAAATAAAGTGGGAAACCACGCAAGTTATCCCTGCAAAAGTCATGTGAGCCCTCACAAAAACTCAACAAAAGGGTTAGTGAAACACCATAAGCATTTTTTTCATGGATAACAGTATGGTTTCAGAAACCTCAAACCCTGTGGCATACACTTCAGAAATCATGTGATTAAACATTCAAGGCATAGGTTTCACCCATTCATAATACATCACACATTTAAAACATTCAAATTGAAGGCGTAAAATAATGGGAATAGGGCAAACCTGATTGGAGAGCTTAATTGAAATTGAGTTGCACCCGTGAGGCCCTTCAGGGTTTGGAGGCTGCTCTGAATTCTCTGTCAGGTTTCTCTTCAGGTTTTGTCCAGGGTTTTGTTCCAAGGAAACCTCAGAGTATTTTGCTTCTCTCCCTTTTTCTCAAGTGAAGCCTTGGTATTTATAGACTGAATTTCATGGTTTTGTGGGCTCAAATGAGAGAGACCCAAGTCCAAAAAAATTTATTATATTTTATTTATTTTTTTATTATTATTTTTATTTATTTATTTTTTTTTGTAAAAAATTATTATTTTATTTTTTTTTCGTTTTTTTTTTCGTTTTTTTTTTTTTTTTTTTTTTTTTTTTTTCGGATCTAATTCTGATTGACATGATGAAGTGCAATATGAAATGCTAAATGAATGCATGAATGAGGAGGGCAAATTTTGGGGTGTTACAGTGCCTGGCTTAAAAAATGATTTGTCCTAGGGTGATTGAACATGTATCCATTTATGCTATTGCCTTGTTCCTTTGATCATAAAATGCTTGTTTCTTATCCAATGATTCTGAAATTTTGTTTGTAGTTTCTAGACACTTTGAGGAACACTTTGGCTTTGGTTTGAGATTTTTCCCATGCTCCCATTCTGTTTTATGTTCATGCTAACTTGGTGTGACAATTTGTGTCACACATGTGATTGTTTGAATTGTGCTATGTGATTTCCATGCCTAATGATGTCCAATGCTTCTGATTTTTTTGTGTGATGTACGTTATGGATGTCTAGATTGCTCATGATTTTTTCCAGATTTTTTGGAATCATTTCTGTTTTGATTGAGATTTTTCATTCATGTTGACCATTTGGATGCTTTTGAAATCACCTTTGACTTCACTTGATCATGAAATGCATTTGGTTAATGATTTTGGTATGAGCCTTTCTAGGATATGTCCATAAGTGTTTGAAGTTGCTTTATGTCAAGTTTGAAGTTCTGTTTTGACTTTTTTCTCCATCTTTGACCCTAGGCTTTGACCTAGTGGTTTGTGGCTTACATGTGGGCTTTGATTTCAGGTTTAAACATCCAGGTCCATAGTTGATGATGCTTCCTCATTTGAGCATTGATGTTTGCTCTTGATTACTAACACTTGTGTGTTTTGTAGGTTGATGCTAACTCATTTGAGTTTGCCTTGTGGCTTGCACATTGTGAACATTGTCTGTCTGTTTGTTATTGCCGGTTGATTGTTTGTCTATACAGTTGAACTGATTGGTTTAGATTTTTCACAGGTACCTAAGTTGCTTTGAGTTCATCTTGAACTTGCTCTGCTAGCTTGTGATTTGCTTACCACTGAGGTATAATTCTTCTGACTTCATGTAGTCTAAAAGACCTGTCCTGTTATGTGGGCAGGCACCTGTCTGAAGCCCTCCTTAAGAGGCAATGCTTGTGAATGTTTAATTTTTTGTGCCAAGCAGGTAAAGACCTCTTAAGAGGCAATTGGCAGATAAAAGAGATGTGTAATCCATCTCCTGCTACTCAGTGTGTCATTCACCTTGCTCACACCATTGTGTTGATGCATTGTGAATAAAAACCCAAGATCAGGTTGTGTCAGTCATCTGTGGAGAAGAGTTCCTACATTCTGAACTCCCACACTTTCTATTTGAGTCAAGCTCTCCCAGGCCAGGGATAAGAGCTGTGAGGTCTTACCCTCACTTCCTTTTTCATCTGCTTCACCCTAACTCTCAATGTTAGGGTTAAGAGTTAACCACACCCCATTCCAGTTGGCTTGCTTTTGCAGCCTAGCCCTGTATGAGCCCATTTGCTTGCATATAGTGTGTGTGATTGTTTATTGTGCTTGTGTTTGTTTGACTGTGCTGTTTAGGATACCTTGCTCCCTGTGCAAGTTAGGATAGAAACCTTAACCTAGGGCAATTGTGGATTACATGATAACTATTAGGCTCGAGTTAGGCTCCCTTCTAGTTTGTCACTTCCCAGTCTCTGGTTAGGTTAGAAGTTCTTTCCCTGCGTAGGGGAACTACGTCGCCCTGATCCTCATACCAGATGAGGTACGTAGGCAGGAGATGGGCAGATCTCTCTGGGCGCCCTTTCTCTTTCTCAACCCTCTTTGTGTGTGTTTGGAGTCTGACGTAAGTCGAGCGATTGGCAGTTGGTTTCCTGTGTTTTGTTTGCTTGTTGGAGTCTGACGTAAGTCCAGCGATTGGTAGTCGGTTTCCTGTGTGGGTTTTGTTTGGCGTGCGTTAGCCGAGCTACGAGTGCTCTGATTCTTCTCCGGTCAGAGAAGATACGTATGCATAGGATGCGACATCCTAGCGAGCACGTTTCCCCTGTACCGAACTACGTCGACTCTGATGTCTGTGTCTGACAGGCTACGTAGGCCCAGGATGCGATATCCTGCCGAGTTCCGTTTCTTTTGTCTTTCTGTGTTTCCTTCCGGCCTTGTGCAGTGCGTGAGCAGTTTTTAGCAACCTTATCCTTTCTTTTGTGCGTGGATCCCGTCGAGTACAACGGATGCGTAGGGGTGCTAATACCTTCCCTTCGCATAACTGACTCCCGATCCCATCTTTCTCTGGTCACGAGACCATGTCTTTTCCAGGTTTACTTCGAGCGTTTCCTTTCCCTCTTTTGGGATAAATAACGCACGGTGGCGGCTCTGTTGTTTCGTTTTCCCGCCGGTTTTTCGCGTAATGCGACAGTAATGTACTGATAGAGGAGGTTTTCTTCTACTAGGAAGATCATTTGTGCTCAGAATTCCAGGTTGTTGGCTCAGGATAATCTCACAAATCATTGAGGGAAAAGCTATGGGCAGCTTAACTGCATTTGTAGAAGCATGTTTTACAATTTGTTCAAACATAAATCTACCATAATCAAATTTTAGCTTGGTTCCAACAACAAAGATGAACCTTCCAAGGGCATTTGAAATTGTAGAGATGTGATTGGTTGGCACCCAATTTGCTGACCCAATCTTGTGCAGAATAACATAGTTCACAGTCAGCTTCCCAACAGGGAGATGCTTCTTACTAGGCCACTCCTTGACCTGTCTTGCAGTTATTTCCCTACAGACCTCATTGTCTGTGGCTTCCAGTTCACATGCACCTTCTGTTCCTCTTCCTAGAAACTTATTAATCACAGTTGGAGAAAATGTGATACACTTCCCTCTTACAAACACTTTACAAAATTATTTGTTGTTTTTATCAGCAATGTCCTCAGGAATGTTGACCAACAATTCTTTAACCAGTCCTTCATAACACTGAGATAACCCAACAACAGTTTTCATTAATCTAACAGTTTTAATCAGGTCCATGACCTCTTTTACCTCCACAACATCCTTGCCCAATTCTCTCTCCACCGCCACCCTTCTTTGGATTACAAACTTCCATTTTGCTGCTCCATCTTCAAGGTGGAAGGAAATATTGTCCAGGTGTACAGCAGCAACTTTTATAGGGGATTTCCTAACTGTTGTCCTCTTGACAAGGGAGATGCCAGGGACATCTTCTTCAACATCTTTATCTGAGCAGAAATTTCTCTCACTTTTCTCTTCTTCACCTTAACTTTGCTCCAAGACTTTGAGGGGCCTACATCAGTAGCCTTCTTAGCAGTTTTGGCTGACATCATTTCAGCCACAGACCTACCCTTTCTGGTCTTCATCCTCTTAGCTACACTAGGCTTCAAGTGAGAAAGTAAGTTATCATCTTGATCATTAGAACTCTCAACTTCTAGGTCAATCACCTTCTTTGCAGATTCATGCTTCTTAGACTATGAAGCATTGGCAGTAGGTGATGCCACAAATTTCTTACCAGACAAAGTTTGCCCTAAAGAGCACAAACCTTCAGCAGCCATATCTTTTTCAGACCTAGAGGAATCATCATCCTTCTCATTATGAGGTCCAACCTCAGGAGAGGGGTCCCTTCTTGATAGAGGAGTAGAAACTCCTTTTACAGAATGTCCTTCATTGAGAATCCTAGTGACTAGATTTCTTATGACACGATCAGTGTGATGCATGTCGTCCTTAGAACTAGGAGTATAAGTAGAGCTGGAGGGGATATTAGAATTGTTACCTTGAGTAGGGCATGCAGTGGAGGATGAGCCAGAAGCTTCACCTAGAATGACAGACAGGGGAATCGCATTCAAAATATCTTTATTAAGAAATTCCATAGAAGGTGTTCTATCTTTATGAGTAGGTTTGGTAGTTTTAGAACCAGATGGTGATGGATGTTGTGACATCTTGTTGTTTTTGTGGAAAGGTTTCAGTTGCCCTAGCAGAGAAGTTTGATGAAGTTGTAGGAAGTAGGAAATGTTTGAGTAGAGGTTGCGTGTGAAAAGGCAATAGATGGAATTTCCAATACTAGGTGATGATTTACCATAAATGGGACACTTTATTTTAAGTGGGCAGACAATATTTTTATTACCTTTTCCACTCCAAATTAATTGCTACAAATTTTCATAAATACAAATCACTAATTTCCCTCTTAGAGATTCAAATTGATTTGCATCCAAGGCCTTTATAAAGATATCAGCTAACTGCATTTCAGTAGCAACATGCTCTAGGACTATGATTTTATCTTCCACTAGTTCTCTAATAAAATGATGACGAATATCAATATGTTTTGTCCTGTTGTGCTGAATAGGATTCTTAGAAATATTTATAGCACTCAGGTTGTCACAGTACAATGTCATGACATCTTGCGTGACATTATATTCAGTCAGCATACGTTTCATCCAAACCAGTTGAGAGCAACTACTTCCAGTTACTATGTATTCAGCTTCAGCAATGGACAGAGACACACAATTTTGTTTCTTACTAAACCATGATATTAAGTTGTTCCCTAAGAAGAAGCATCCTCCTTATGTGCTTTTCCTATCATCAACACTTCCAGCCCAATTAGCATCACAGTATCCAGTCAGCACAGATCCAGATCCATGAGTGTACAACATCCCATAGTCACTGGTGCCATTGACATATTTCAGTATCCTTTTCACTTGGTTTATGTGACTGACTTTTGGTTCAGCTTGATATCTAGTACAAACACCTACAGCAAAAGCAATGTCAGGTTTGCTTGCTGTGAGATATAGCAGACTCCCTATCATGCTTATGTAGAGACTTTAATCTACACTAACACCATTTTCATCTTTAGAGACTTTCAGATGAGTAGGAGCAAGTGTCCTTTTATGTCTTGCATTTTCCATGCCAAACTTCTTAACAATGTTTTTGGCATATTTGCTTTGAGATAGAAAGATAGAATCTTCCATCTGCTTGACTTGTAGCCCAAGAAAATGGGTCAGCTCTCCAACAAGGCTCATTTCATATTCAGACTGCATTTGTTTAACAAAATGTTCGACCATCTTATCTGACATCCCACCAAACACAATATCATCCACATATATCTGAGCCACCATGAGTTTTCCTCCTTCATTTTTCACAAATAAGGTCTTATCAATGCCTCTCTTCCTGTATCCATTGTCAATGAGAAACACTGTGAGTCTATCATACCAAGCCCTAGGAGCTTGTTTCAAACCATAGAGGGCTTTCCTCAACTTATACACGTGCTTTGGAAGATTTGGATCTGTAAAACCTTTAGGTTGTTCAACATACACTTCCTCATTTAAGTAACCATTCAAGAAGACACTTTTTACATCCATTTGGAACAGTTTAAACTTCAGAATACATGCCACTCCAAGCAATAGTCTATTGGACTCAAGGCGAGCTACATAGACAAATGTTTCATCAAAGTCAACTCCTTCAACTTGAGTGTATCCTTGTGCTACTAATCTTGCTTTATTTTTAGTAACCACCCCTTGTTCATCAGATTTATTCTTGTAAACCCACTTTGTTCCAATGACATTTATTCCTTCAGGTCTTGGAACCAGTTCCCATACTTCCTTTCTCTTGAATTGGCTAACTCTTCCTGCATGGCACTGATCCAGAATTCATCAGTCAAGGCTTCCTTGACATTCCTAGGCTCAATCTTGAACACAAAACAACCATGTGAGATCATTTCCCTTAATCTAGTTGTGACCCCTTTATTTGGGTCTCCTATAATGAGATCTTTAGGATGATCCTTCTGAATTCTAATAGAGGGTCCCTTATTAACTTTGTCAGCTTCAGGTTCAGCTTGAGTGAGTTCACTCTCATTACTTTTGTCTGGGAAATCAGCTGGGGCATCATTTAGAGATGTCTCAACATCGTCTGTGACATCAGTCTGTTGATCATCAACCACAACATTGATAGATTCCATCATTACTTTTGTTCTGGAATTAAAGACTCTAAATGCTCTGCTGTTTGTTGAGTAACCCAGAAATATTCCTTCATCACTCTTGGGATCCATCTTCCTTCTTTGTTCATGATCAGTCAGGATATAACATTTACTACCAAACACATGGAAGTATTTGGCAGTAGGTCTTCTTCCTTTCCAGACTTCATATAAAGTAATAGGAGTCCCTTTCTTCAAGGTTACTCTGTTGTGAACATAGCAGGCTGTGTTCATAGCTTCAGCCCATAAGTGGTAGGGCAATTTCTTAGCATGAATCATAGCTCTAGCAGATTCTTGGAGAGTTCTAGTTTTCCTTTCTACCATACCATTTTGCTGAGGGGTAACGAGAGATGAGAACTCATGACTAATTCCTTCAGATGAACAGAATCCAGCAAATTTGTTGTTCTCAAATTCTTTCCCATGATCACTTCTGATTCTAATAACCTGACTTTCTTTTTCTCTTTGAAGTCTTAGGCAAAGATCTTTGAAGACCTCAAATACATCAGATTTTTCCCTTATAAAATTGACCCAGGTGTATCTGGAGAAGTCATCCACCACCACATAAGCATACTTTTTCCCACCAAGACTTTCCACTTGCATAGGTCCCATCAAGTCTATGTGGAGAAGTTCCAGCACTCTAGAAGTGGTGTCATGTCTGAGCTTCTGATGTGACATCTATGTCTGTTTTCCAATCTGACGCTCCCCACAAACTCTTCCTTCATCAATCTTCAAGTTTGGGATTCCTCTAAGAGCTTCAACAAATATAATCCTCTTCATTCCTTTAAGATGCAGATGGCCCAATTTTTGATGCCATCGCTTCACTTCTTCTTCTTTGGCTAGAGTACACATTGATGAATAGCCAGTTTCTTGAGAACTCCACATATAGCAGTTGTCCTTAGACCTGACTCCTTTCATGATCACTTCATTTTCTTTATTAGTAATCAGACATTCAGTTTTTGTGAAGTTTACATTTAGACCTTGGTCACACAGTTGACGGATGCTGATTAGGTTTGCAGACAATCCTTTAACAAGTAGCACATTGTCAAGGTTAGGGACTCCAGGGCAGTTTAGCTTTCCAATCCCCTTGATTTCACCCTTTGCTCCATCAACAAAGGTTACATAGCTGGTGGCATGAGGATGAAGGTTAATTAGCAGGTTTTTGCTTCCAGTCATGTGTTTGGAGCATTCACTGTCAAAGTACCAGTCTTCTTTGGCTGAAACTCTGAAGGAATTATGAGCTATCAAGTTAGTAACACCAGTCCTAGGAACCCATTGTTTTCTGTTGACAGGCATGTGGTATTTGGGTTTAGGTTGATGATGAGAAGGACTAGGATAGTCATACAACTTAAAGCATAATGGTTTTATGTGGCCAAATTTTCCACAGTAATGACATCTCCATCTTTGGTATATTCCTTTATGTTGTCTTTCCTTATGATGTTGTGACACATGATGTGACATTTTTGGTTTGCTACCAGTGTGACTACACTCAGGTTTGGATTCATTGAACCCAAGGCCAGACTTGTCTCCTGCCATTTTTCCAGTCTGGAGAATTTTGTCTAAGGTGTTAGATCCATTGTTTAGCAATCTGACATACTTTGTCATCTCATCCAGTTTGGAGTTCAAGAACACTGCTTCAGTCTTCAACTTAGAGATGGTTTCCAAGTGTTATGTCTTCTCATCCTCCAGTTGTGTTATCAATTTCTTCTGACTTTCCACTTGTTGACACACTTCTTCACTTCTGTAACACAACTTTCTGTAGGTAGTGGATAACTCATCAAAGGTTGCTTCATCATCACTTAAGTCTTCATCAGAACCCCATCTTCCAGTCAAGGCAGACATAAGATTGGCAGACTCTCCTTCTGTTTCACTTTCATCAGACCAAGTAGAAGCAAGACTTTTCTTCTGTTTCTTGAGGTGGGTCTCACATTCAGCTCTAATGTGTCCATACCCATCACATTCATGGCACTGAACTCCTTTTCATTGTTTGGACTTTTCATCGGATCTTGTTCTTCTTCCAGCATCATTGGACCTATTGATGTCAGATGAGATGTTCTTGACATTAGACTTAGACCTTACATCCATCTTTTTCAGAAGTTTGTTGAACTATCTCCCCAGTAATGCTACATCATTTGCCAGATCTTCATCAGTATCTTGACCACTTTCTTCCTTTTCCTCTTCAGTGTTTGACATGAAGGCTATGCTTTTGACTTTCTTTTCAGATCCATCATACATTCCCAACTCAAATGTTTGGAGGGATCCAATTAGATCATCCACTCTCATATTGCAAATGTCTTGAGATTCTTCTATGGCTGTGACTTTCATGGCAAATCTCTTGGGAAGTGACCTGAGTATTTTCCTCACTAGTTTTTCATCTGACATCTTCTCACCCAGGGCTCATGAGGCATTAGCAATTTCAAGGATATTCATATGAAAGTCATGAATATTTTCATCTTCTTTCATCCTCAAACTTTCAAAATTGGTAGTAAGCAGCTGCAATCTAGACATCTTCACTCTAGAGGTACCTTCATGAGTGGTTTTGAGAATATTCCAAGCATCTTTAGCCACCTCACAGTCGTTCACCAGTCTGAAGATGTTCTTATCAACCCCATTGAATATAGCATTCAATGCTTTAGAGTTTCCAAGGGCCAGTTCATCCTCCTCCTTGGTCCATTGTTCCTCAGCCTTCTTATCAGTTGTAACTTCTCCTTCCTTAGTAATAACTGGATGTTCCCAGCCTGTTAGAACAACCTTCCAAGCCTTATTATCCAAAGATTTCAGGAAGGCTACCATTTGAGGTTTCTAGTAGTCATAGTTAGATCCATCCAGAATTGGTGGTTGTCGCATTACGCGAAAAAACCGGCGGGAAAACAAGAACAACAGAGCCGCCACCGTGCGTTATTTATCCCAAAAGAGGGAAAGGAAACGCTCAGAGTAAACCTGGAAAGAACATGGTCTCGCGACCAAAGAGAATGGGTTCGGGAGTCGGTTATGCGAAGGGAAGGTATTAGCACCCCTACGCATCCGTAGTACTCTACGGGATCCACGCACAAAAGGAAGGAAAATGGTTGCTAAAACGCTGCTCACACACACACACACTGGTTGAAAGAGACAAAAGAAACTGACTGAAACTGACTCGGCAGGATGTCGCATCCTGGGCCTACTTAGTCTATCAGGCATAGACATCAGAGTCGAAGTAGTTCGGACTGGGGGAAACGACACATGCTCGCTAGGATATTGCCTCCTATGCATACGTATCTTCTCGGACGAGAGAAGAATCAGAGCATTCGTAGCTCGGCTGACACGCACACAAACAAACACAGGCAAAGGCAAACGTGGAGCCTGAATGCCAATTGCTGGACTTACATCAGCATCCGAACCAACAAACCCACACAAGAAGGCAAACATGGAGCCTGAATGCCAATCACTGGACTTACATCAGCATCCGAACCAAACACACGCACACTGGAACCCAAATGCCACTCGATGGACTTACATCAGCTTCTAAGCACACAACAACACAAAACAAAGACACGGGCGCCCGGAGAGATCAGCTCATCTCCTGCCTACGTACCTCATCTGGTATGAGGATCAGAGCGACGTAGTTCCCCTACGGAGGGATAAAGGATTAGCCTAACCAGATAACAGAGGGAGACACAACACTAGGGAGACTACGACTCGAGCCTAGATGTTATCATGCAAAATCAACCCTAAGTTAAGGTTTCTAGCTAACTGGCACAGGGAGCCAGCCTATCCTAGTCATGGCTTGCACAGGAAGCAAGCCACACACACACTTAACTTGCACGGGAAGCAAGCCAAGCAAAACCCAACTTGCACAGGAAGCAAGTCTAAACTAACCCTAACTTGCACAGGAAGCAAGTCAAACAAACATACAAGCACAGATAGCACACACTATACACAAGCAAGTGGCTCAAACAAGGGTTAGGTTTTAGTCGAGGGGTCATATCAACCTCAACAAACAAACCTCTGGAACTGGGTAATGTTAGCTCTTAACCTTGCCATTGAGGGGCTAAGGTGAAGATGAGACTTCACAGCTCTTATCCCTGGCCTGGGAGAGCTTAAGACAAGAATGTGTGGGTTCAGAAAGTGGGAACCCTTCTACACATTTGATACTGACTCAACTGTACAATTGTACAAGATCTTGGGTTTGTATTTGCAATGCATCAACACAGTGGTGTGAGCAAAGCAGATGACACACAGAATAGCAGGGGATAGGTTGCATATCCCTTGGGTTCTTCCAATTGCCTCTTCACTTAGGAGGTCTTTGACTATGTACAAGGACAAATGTAAACAATCACAAACATTGCCTCTTAAGGAGGACTTCAGACAGTTGCCTGGCCAAGTAACAGGCCAGGTCTTCCAGACTACATGAAGATGAGAAATATACCTCAATGCAAATTGCTTATACAAGCAAAGCAAAGCAAAAGTTCACAAGGAACTGAGCAACTAAAGTACCTGAAACCAGTCAAGCACAGTTAGTATACAAGTCAAAGTTAAATCAAAATGAAACAGATATCAACCAGTCAACACAAGCAAGTGAATGTGCAAGGCACAAGGCTCAAGGCATGTGAGCCAAGCCACCTACAAAACAAACAAGTTAGACAAAGATATTCCAGCAAACTCAATCAAAAAGAAATGGTCTCATTGGTCATTTGTTGGTCAACCTGAAAACATGAGCTCAAAGGTGAGTAACAGGACCACTAGGACAAGCCTAGGGTCAAAAAGGAATGAAAAAGTCAAAACAGCAAAGGGCAAGCATCCAAAATCATGTTCAAACAATTAAGAAACACAACCAATTGGGTTCACACTCGTATCAATCATCATCATCATTTCATGAACAATTTAGGTCAAAGCATGGCAAACAGAAGCTCATAGAAGTCAACAGCAAGACTTAACTCAAAAGCAATCTTAAACATTTCCAAAAATCACCAAATAAATCATGGTCAATCACAACCCACAGCATGGTAAGAATGTCAAATTTCATCTCATTTGGACAAGTGGAAGGCAGTCAATGAAAATCAGAAAGTCAAAGAAATTTTGAACATGCTCAAAGAAGTCAACCAAACATGCATCAACTTAGAAAAATCATAAATCAGAAATGGTGTATGATAAATGAATGGGACTAAAACCATGGAAAAGCTGAGGATGTCTAGTTATCTCATGTAAAATTTCATGTCCATCTAATAAAGTATGAGAATTTCACAAATGAAATGGGAACATGTGTCATAAAAAGTCAACATATGACTAAACAAGGGAGAAAATCTCAAACAATTAGGAAATGCCACAAATAATTCCAAGAAAATTCACATGTAAACTAGACATCCAAGAGTAGGTTCATGCAAAAAATCAGGTCAATTTGAGGTCAAGAAGCATGGCTATGAAAATCATGAAGTTGGACATCAATGGTGTGACACAAATTGTCACACCCTAATTCAAAAAATCATAACTCACAAACCAGCAATGATAAATTCACAAACTCTACACCAAAATCACCATGAGTGTGTCTAGTTTAAGCACAAAAAATTTGGGAGCCATTGGATAAAGTATCACCATTTCACAAATGTTTTGGCAAAGTGTACAAAATATGAGCACATGAACAAAACCCTAATGCCATTTAAAATCTACTCATCCAAAAAATCAGCAAAAATCATGATAAAAAACTAGGGATCCACATGAACACAATGCAACAAGTCCCATGAATTTTGGATTTAATATGAAGATGTTATGATTTTTGCAAAATGATGTATCAATTGAAAAAATCATTGAAGAAATAAACACCATTAATTAAATAAATTGGTCACAATGGCAATTTTGTAAATATTTGGTCCGGTTATTGAAACGCCGCGTTTAGCACAGGGAAATAGAATGTTTTGATTGGTCATGGGGGCACGGGTACAGTAACAAGGCATGCAAAACAGAAAACACAAAAAGCAGACGCATTCTGGGCTGGAATTTAGGGTTTTCAACAGTAATGTTCATCATCAATGATGAACAAAAATCCCAGAAATGGGAATTAAACATAACATCATGATCAGCAAACAACATACAGTCCAAATCTAACCATGGTTTTCATTAAAACACACTAACAATCATGAATCGAAGCTAAACATATTCACACATCAGATTTCAAGTCAACATATCTTTTAGCATAGGCAACCATTTGACATGATTCAAACTTCAAAATGATTAGCATGGTGTGATCTAACTAAAGCATATCATGGTTTTTGGAATGGTTAAGGTCGAGGATTTACCAGATTTGAGGAACAGCTGTGGATTCGGTTGTTATTTGCTTGCCAATGCTCGAAACAGGTGCAGATTATGTTTCCACAAGTTGAATGGTGAAGTAATCGTGGCTTGAAACAAACTAATTCAGCTCTGAATCAACTCTGCCATGGGAGAGTTCTTTGAGAAACAGTGCACGAAAATGAACTTCCAGATGTGGAAATGTGGTGAAAACAAGCTCACTTGGTTGCTTGGGTGATGGAAAAATGCTAGCCAGGTCGGGTTCTTTGAGGTTTTTGGAAGAATTTTGAAAGATGATGCAAAATGAAAATTTGAGAGAGAGTGGATTTCTGAGTGTTTTGGCAGCTGCTAGGGGTTTCATTTTGCAGAAAAAATGATGTACCTCTGCTGTTTTTGTGGTACTGAATCCAAGTCCATGGAAATGTGGGATAGAGTTGGTGAAAAAGTGTACTTTTGTCCAATTTTCAAGCAACTTGGGAATGGCTATATGTACTGCATAAAAATGAATTGGTTCATGTCACAAATGCATTTTCAGAACATGTTTGATTGGTAGAAATGGTTGGAAATGATTATCTCACAAATTCACTTTTGTACCACACTTGAAAACAATTCATGCAAGTCCAAAAATGCCATTTTGATTGGTGAAGTTTTGGTACATGAAAGTTACATTTTTGGAAAGAGGGGATCAAATGTGACTTGTGGGAAAAAACCCCACCCAAATTGGCCAAATGGTTTGAGAGATATGGCCTTTTGAAGTTCAAGAATTTCTGAAAATGATTTGATCATAACTTGCCAACCATACATGGGAATTGAGTGTTCTTGGACTTTTTGGAAATGGGAGAACAAGATATTCAACTTTCATGTTGGGCAAAAATTCATTTGGAGCTTGTATCATGATGTAAGTTTGAGGATCAAGACTTTCCATTTTTGGCAGGTTTCAATTACAGGTCCAGTTTCCTTTTTTGGAAATTTCTGATCTGGCTTCAAATTCTTCCATGATGGTGTTTGACATGATGTATGAGGTCTATTTGGACATGAATAATCCCTCTCAAACCAAATCACACCATCAAAACCATAAAATCAGACACAGTTGACCAAGTTTGACTTTTTAGGGTTTCTGGCTGACTGTGCATTGACTGGTGACTTCTGATCATCCAATCCTTGACCAAAACACTTCAAATGGATCCCCAAGTCATGTGAACATGTTGGACCAACCCTAGGGCCTTGGCTCCTTGAGAATTGTGCTTGCTTGCTTGACTGACTGATCTCCTGATCAGTTTGACCTAATTTCTTGATTGGCTTGCACTTGAGGCAAATGGGACAATGCAATGCTATGCAGTGGACCATGTTATGCTATGACCTAATATGAGGATATATATGTACAATGATAGGTGCAAATTTGAGGTGCTACAGCTGCCCCTATTCAATCAGCTGGGAACCCGAATGGATGAGAGCAACGGCTGTCAGACTTTCAGGGTAACAGGGATTGAATACCAAGAACCGTAGAAATTTGCACTCTGCCGGATATGATACAAGAAGAACCACGTCATTTACTGATGACGCCTGCAATTGACAACTTCAGAAAGGCGAAACCATTTACCGATGGTTAGAAACTGGAAACTTGATATTTACCGATATCAACTTTAGCAAGACCATTTACCGATGGCTGCTGGGAAACAACTCTGATGTAAAAGGAAGCGAGACCATTTACCAATGGTGGCTTCAAAGAAACTTGACATTTACCGATATCAACTTCAACTCGTCCATTTACCGATGGCTACTGCAACTGGGGATCCGCTATTTACCGATATTGAAGAAAACGGGGCCATTTACTGATGGCGGATAAAACTGGGCATTCAATATTTACCGATATCGAAGCATACGGGACCATTTACCGATGGCGTCTCCACTTGGGGAGGAACAAAATCTTTGTGGTGTAATCAGACAAGACGTTTACCGACGACTTCTGGGGATCTTGATTTTATCAACAAGGAAACAAAGCATGACCAGACATTTACCGATGACTGGGATGAGACTCGACGTTTACCGACATCGAAAGATGATGTTTACCGACATCCAAAAACGACCAGACATTTACCGATGACCGGGATGAGACTCGATGTTTACCGACATCGAAAGATGATGTTTACCGACATCCAAAAACGACCAGACATTTACCGATGACTGGGAACACTTCACTAAGGAAAAAACAAATATTTGCAACTGGAAAACAGATAGGACATTTACCGATGACTCTACTGGGGATCTAGCTGGGGAATATCAGACATTTACCGATGACTGCAGAAAAGACTTGATGTTTACCGACATCGAAAGATGATGTTTACCGACATCAAAAAATGACCAGACATTTACCGATGACTGGGGAGAATACCCGATGTTTACAGACACCGAAACAATGGTGTTTACCGACACCAAACATGATGACCAGACATTTACTGATGACTGGGGAGAAAATCCGATGTTTACAGACACCGAAACAATGGTGTTTACCGACACCAAAAATGATGACCAGACATTTACCGATGACTGGGGAGAATACCCGATGTTTACAGACACCGAAACAATGGTGTTTACCGACACCAAACATGATGACCAGACATTTACTGATGACTGGGGAGAAAACCCGATGTTTACAGACACCGAAACAATGGTGTTTACCGACGCCAAACAAAGAAACACACGCGGGTGCTGGCACGACACTTACCGGTATCACAAGAACGACTTTTTAGATATGTCAAGGCAAGGTTGACCACTTGCTGGGGGTCTCACTGGGGAGAAACAAACTTTCTGTCACCAACGGGTGAGGTAATAAACCTCTGTGGGGATATCAATCCTGAATGCTGTCAAGAGCAACTGTAGCAGACTTGCTGTGCTGATGTTGAATGAAATGATCCGCCTCTGCCGGGGATACGGTCTGGTGAGGTTAACACATGAATGCATATGTTTGAATTTTTCTATGGCGTAATGCTCCATATTGAATGGGAATGCTACGCATTTTGAGGATGCAATGATCACTAAAATGCAAAATGCAAAAATGATGAAAAACTCCGCCGGGGAACCAAAACTGATCGGGTACTCCAGCTCTGCGGGGAGACTCTGCAAGGAGAGCAATGACTTCTCACCCATGTTGAAGAATAGCACTGCTGCTGGGGAAAGGTAAACTCCGCTGGGGATATCCTTCAGTCCACAGATAGGATAAATGCTGGAGATAAATTTCAATGAACCTGCCTCACTCGGGGAGGAAATCGGCAAATACAGGCCTGCTGGGGATAGGCAATCCTTAGATCTGTTGGGGAATAGAAGGCACTATCCACAGACGTCTCCGCAGGGGAACATAGCTCTGATAGCTTCCATACTTGCTTGGGGAAAATATCTGCTGAGGAACCGTCCTCACAGATGCCAACCTAAAAAACAGCACAACAAAATGCCCCCAGGGGATACATGGACAAGATACGCTCAAGTGTCCTCAACATTCAAAATGATTTTCAAATGTTTCATCATCCTGCAAGCCATTGTTTAGCCTTCATGTTCTTATATGTAATGCTTATCAAAAATTCGGACATTTTTGCAAACAAAACAGTAAAAATAAAAACCAAAGAGCTATTTATCTGAATAACGACTTTTATTGATTGAAAATGGGCCTGAAAAGGCAAATACATTGGGAAGCAATTCCTAGAAAGAGGTAATTGCGCATAAAAGGAAAAATCTATCCTAATGGCAATGTGAACACGACATCCACTATTTCCCAATTCTGTTATAACTCACAGATCATCAGTTTTCCTCCCAATCTCCTTGCTTTCTGAGAAGAATGACTGGACGGATCACACCTTTCGAGATGGCAGACGACAAAGCTTGATGAAGTACAGACAACTCAGACTGTAGTCTTCGCTTTAATCCCTCTTTTGGCTTGATCGCCCTTTCGGGTTTTCAATCCACCGGGATACCCATTTCTGCCTAAGCCGCCCTTGCGGGTTTTCGACTTACCGGGTGTACAAATTCTTTTCATTTTATCCCTAATTTTTGCCCGAACCTTTTCTTTCTGTTTTTGGTTCGCCGGGATGCCCTTTTTTTGCCTGGACTCTTTTTTTCTTTTTGTCCAGCGGGTCAATTCATGCGAAGTATTTTTTGACTACATCTGAGTTAACAGGAGACGAAAAGTCTTCACCATCCATAGTTGTAAGCATCAAGGCTCCACCGGAGAAGACCTTCTTCACAACATACGGACCTTCAAAATTAGGAGTCCACTTGCCCCTGTTATCTGCACCGGGAGGGAGGATCCTCTTCAAAACTAGATCACCGATCTGATAGCTTCGAGGACGCACTTTCTGATCAAAGGCTCGCTTCATCCTTCGCTGATACAACTGTCCATGGCATACAGCTGCCAGCCGTCTCTCTTCGATAAGGCTCAACTCGTTAAACCTTGTTCGAATCCACTCGGCTTCGTCCAGCTTGACATCCAATAAAACTCTCAGAGAAGGAATCTCCACTTCAACAGGTAGGACAGCTTCCATACCATACACAAGGGAGTAAGGGGTTGCCCCGGTCGACGTACGTACTGAGGTACGGTACCCATGCAAAGCGAAAGGCAGCATCTCATGCCAATCCTTGTACGTAACGACCATCTTCTGCACAATCTTCTCGATATTCTTGTTCGCCGCTTCTACAGCACCATTCATCTTCGGTCTGTAAGGAGAAGAATTGTGATGTTCAATCTTGAAATCTTTACAAAGCTCTTTCATCATCTTGTTATTGAGATTCGAACCATTGTCAGTGATGATTCTCTCCGGAACTCCATAACGACAGATGATTTCTTTCTTGATGAATCGGGTAACTACTTGTTTGGTAACGTTAGCATAAGAAGCTGCTTCCACCCATTTGGTGAAATAGTCAATCGCTACCAAAATGAAGCGATGTCCATTCGAAGCAGTAGGCTCAATCTTTCCAATCATATCAATGCCCCACATGGCAAACGGCCAAGGCGAATTCATGACATTCAGAGGGCTTGGTGGTACATGCACCTTATCAGCATAGATTTGACACTTATGGCACTTCCGAGCATACTTGAAACAATCGGATTCCATAGTCATCCAGTAATAACCCGCTCTCAACAACTTCTTAGCCATTGCATGCCCGCCGGCATGAGTACCGAAGGAACCTTCATGAACTTCTTGCATTAACATGTCTGCCTCGGGTCTGTCCACGCATCTGAGCAAGACCATGTCAAAGTTTCTCTTATACAGCACATCATCCTGATTCAAATAGAAGCTTCCAGCTAGCCTCCTCAGGGTTTTCTTGTCATTCTTCGACGCACCTTCAGGATACTCCTGAGTCTTGAGGAAGTTCTTGATGTCATAATACCACGGCTTCTCATCACCCACCACAGACTCGGCTGCAAACACATACGCAGGCCTCTCGAGTCGATTCACCGCAACATGTGGCACATGATTCCACCAATGAACTTTGATCATAGACGACAAAGTGGCCAAGGCATCGGCCATTTGATTCTCATCCCGGGGGACATGATACAACTTCACCTTCTTGAAGAACGTCAGTATTCTTCTGGTGTAATCTCTATACGGAATCAAATGTGGCTGGTTCGTATTCCAATCTCCATTGACTTGATTGACCACTAGAGCGGAATCCCCAAATATATCAAGAGTTTTGATCCTCAGATCAATGGCTTCTTCTATCCCCATGATACAAGCCTCATACTCAGCTTCGTTGTTGGTGACGTCAAACGTCAATCTGGCAGAAAAAGGTATATGAGCACCTTTAGGATTGATCAATACTGCCCCAACACCGTTACCGTTCATATTCACAGCCCCATCAAACATCAGTGTCCATTTGTCATCCGGATCCGGTCCCTCCTCGACAAGA